>NW_023046185.1:0-68248 GCF_011762505.2 Arvicanthis niloticus
TTTGCTTCCTTCGTGGCAATTTTTCTTGGCATGTAAGACAGACAGCCTGCCCTGGCATAGGAAGACGCTGGAGCTTGGCCCATCATCGTCTTCCCGGGTAGCCTGTTATTTCACGGATGCACTTTGAGTTTCTAGCCTGTGTGCTCAGCACAGCAGCAGTGCCCTCACTGGTGGAATAGCAGCCCTCAAGCAGCAGCACAGTCCACACGTCCACCCCTGTGCTTGCTGGTTATCTTGGGTCCCTCACACTAGAAATTTTTGCATCTTCTACCTTCATGGTCTGTTACCTGAAGTCTCAGGAGCATCTTCGGATCCCTCTTTCCTCTTGACCTGCTTAGGAATCCAACCTCAGCCACAGCAGGTTTCTCTCCTCCCCCCACCCCCCACTCAGCTTCTCTTCTTAGCACTGGCGGGCCTGGAACTCACTATGTAAATCAGGCGGGCCCTCAACTCATAGAGACCCTGCCAGGATTCAAGGTATGGGCCGCCACGCTCAGCCAGGTTTCTCCTCAGCACTGTTGACATTTAGGAGGAGATGGTTCTCTGAGGAGACTGTTTATTTACCGACGACTCTAGGCAACCCTTTTCCTGAAGGCCTGACACCAAAACTGTCTGCATAGCACCCAGTAGTGTACAACAGGACATTGCCTCCCCCCTCTGTTGTTCAGAGCCTGTGTACCACTTTTGTCCTTCTCATCTGTGCCATGAGAAGTTCACAGCTGGGTCAGAGACATTATGATCATACCTATTTCTTTCTGTTTTAATAGGTCCCTAATTTTGCCTGGCAGTCCTTTAACATTTTACTGGTTAGTGATTTTAGTTTTCATGTTTTTTTTTTCCCAGACTTTTATTCTCCTCAAAGTTTCCAACTCATCTTATTCCATATTTGTTGTAGATGACCTTGACATCAGAGATAAGACAGAGGCTGTTAATCTGTCCTCACTAAACTTGGTGATATGAGCCATGAATCCTGGTTTAGCATTGAAAAAGAAATGTCGTGGCCTTTGTTCAGCTGAGTTGAGGGGAAACTGATTATAACATAAAGCAGGAGAAGGGGAGCTGTGGCGGGGCATGCATCGAGAGGGAGTGGGTGTGAGCCACCATGTGGGTACTGGGAATTAAACTCAGGACCTCCGGAAGAGCTGTCAGTGCTCTTAACCACTCAGGCATCTCTCCAGCCCTGGGAGGGGCTGGTCTTTGTAGGTGGAGGCGTACAGACTCTTGTTGAGATGAAATCTCACTGTGTAGCCCAGGCTGGCCTCAGACTCAGAGAACCACTTGCCTCTGCCCTCACTGAATGCTGGAACTAAAGGTGTGCACCACCACCCACACAGACTCACACATTTTTGATTGCCTGTGGTGAGTGCCGTTTGTGGGTGGTGTTAAAAGTTTCAAGTGAGAGTAAGTTATCAGTTTCAACAACCTCTTCATTAGTCCTCTCTCATCCATTTTTCATGCTGCAGGCAGATCTGTTGTTCTGTGTGCAACTCTCATTCCTGTGCTTAGTTGGCTCAAAGGCATGTTCAGGTTCCTCTTGCTTTTAGTCTGAATTTCAAACCTCGTAAGACCTGTCTGTCTTTGTTAGGATGCACCAGCACCAGATGATATGACTGACTACCTTCCTCTTCACCACTCTCACCTGTACCCTTCTTCCTGGGTCTTCTGGTCTTCTCCTGTCCCACTGTCCCCAGCTCCAGTTATACCTCCTGGGTTTCACTTCATCATGACACTTCCTGGGAGCTAGAGAGGTTGCTTTTTGTGTAAACACGAGGACTCACATCACCGAGTTAACTAGCTGAGTGTCATGCAAATGCTTGTAACCCCAGCTTCCAGGGATCCAATGACTCCTTCTGGCCTCTCCCCATGCATAGGTGTGCAACCTCTGCCCTGTTCCTTAGACATGGAGTCTGACAGACAGAAGCACATGCACCAGTACATTCGTAAGTGAAACTCTCTGCTTGCTGCATTGGCTGCACTTACCGGCTTTAGCAAGACCACAACTTCCCTGCTCACGCCTCCAACTGTGTGGTTTGTGGCCCCCTCCTACGTGTTGTGTCTACCCATCTAATACCTTCATGTCAGTGTCTTGCTGCTAAGTCCCAGATTAGAATTTGTATCACACTTACTGTGTGTGTGCACATCCCATGCCTGTATGGAGGTCAGAGGGCACCTAGTGGTTGGCAGGCTTGTCCCTTAGTGATCTTTATATGAGGAATAATTAAAAAAATAGTTAAACAGAATATGTTACGTGTTTCTGAGTGTATAGTGTGTGTATGTGTCTGTGTGTGTACAAGCTATGACTTTACTTGCTGAGCCATCTTAATAATATTAGCAAATTAAGGTATATTTTGAGATTATGTTTTGGCTTTGGTATGGTGGCTCATGCCTTTAATCCCAGCATTTGGGAGACAGCAGCAGTCCAGGTTATGAGAGGCCAGCCTGGTCTATATAGCTGGTTCCAGCCCAACCAACACTACACAGTGATAATTTTCACAAACAAACAAACAAACAAACATTGTCATTTTTTTGTCTCGTGTGTGTGTGTGTGTGTGTGTGTGTGTACCACACATATGCTAGTGTGTCGGTGGAGGCCAGAAGAGGAGTCAAATCCCTTACAGCTGGAGTTAGAGGCAAGTGTGGTTCGCCCAGTAGAGTGCTGGGAACCAAACCCAGGTCCTGTGGAAAAGAAGCAAGCTTTCACTGAGCCAACTCTCCACCTCCCCAAACATCCTTCATGAATATTTCACAGCTGTCACAGGAAAGTCTAAACACCGGATGGTGTTGTCAACAGTTAATTCTGGAGAGGATGCTTTTCACCTGGATGGAGTTATTATTGTACTATTGTTTTGCCCCTAAAATTTTGCATACAGCGGCGTCACCAGTTGTTCACTATATACACATATCTGTCCCAAAGGAAACCAAGAGATTGGGACACCTGGTTCTGGGGAGAGGTTTTGTGTGTGTTAGGCGGGGGTTCCAGATTAGCTGGAGTTTCTCCCTGCTTTTTTTTGTTTGCCATTCAAATGCTAGGTTTTCGAGAGCCCGAGCTTTTGTTAAAATTATTATGTGTTGTGTGAACTTATATTTGAGGAGAATTAACATGTGTGCTCTCTCCACATAAGAAAGGATTTCACCCAAGTGGAGCTTGGGAATTAGTGAGTAAAATTAGGATTGCTTACAGAAGCATAGGCCTTTGGGTATGGGTGCTGAGCAAAAAACCAAAAAAAAAAACCCCAAAAAACAAAAAAACAATACCTCCTAGTAACTGTTAACTGCCAGGAAATCCTGGGGGACCTTGTGAGCCTTTCTGGCCTGGCAACTGTCAACCACCTCTAAGACCTTAAGGAGGGGTGGGGCCTTGTAAACTCCTCCCCCAGCACCCCTGTTTATAACTCTGTAGGGAGGGGCGGGGCTCAAGGGTGGGGCGGGGCCAGATGAGCCCCTCCCCCAGTTAGTGTTAACTGCCTGTAAATCTTGGAGAGGCTTGTAAGCCTCTGCCTACCAGCAACTGTTAACTGTCTACAAATCCTTAGTTATGGGCAAGGCCTCAGGAGGGTAGAGCTTCATGAATCCCACCTTCTAACCGGTTGTTAACTGTTTATAAATCGTTGGGGAGGGAGGGGCCTCACGGGCCCCTTTCTACCCAGTGGTCGGAAGTTAATGGTGGACTTGGACAGGTCTATTAAAGGTGATCTCATCTCATGTTAGTTCAAGAGGGTGACAGCGGTGCTTTGAGAGGATAGCATTCTACAGCGTTATCTTTTAAGTTTCAAAGTTCTCAGTATACAGGAATATGTCCAAAATTCTGAATATATTATCATCATGTCTATTTCCATAGAAGTCAGCAAGATCACATGATTTAGTAGTACTGAGAAAGAAAAATTGAGGTTAAGAAGTAGGCATTGCTTTGGAAGATGGTAGACCATCAGTTTATTATTCTAACAACTTACAGATAAGAAGAAAGAGTAAAAACCTTATCCTGCTTTTTCCTGTAAAACCTGACTTTAAGGTAAGCAAATAGCAAATGAAGCCTTCAGTTTGGTGTTTTTGGTTTCTTTGCCTTTATTCTCAGAGCTCGGCTTCCTGGTCTAACACTTGATTCACGTACTTTTTTTCTCATTGTTTTTATCTGATTGTGAGCATAATTTTTATCAGTCATAATTATTTCACATCCCTTGACCAATGGTGCCAACGTTTGGCTGGTCTCTGAGTTCTCCTGGATTGTGTTTCCTTCTGACAAAGATTTATCTCAAGTTAGGATTTCAGCCATGTTCTTAGATGTGGGGGAGGGGAGATGAAGGAAAATGAGGAGGGTTTACAGGTTTGTCATTTAGTGAGTCTGGTTGTCTTCAGCGCCTCATCAGTGGGTGTTGATGTGCTAGAGCTCTGGTGCAGCCTTGGCAGTCTTTCTGGTGGCAGAGTGCCATTTCCTACGCGGGGAGGTGTTCAGGTTTGCAGTGGTGGGAGTTGAGTCCTGTTGTCCTGGGCTAGTGTTGGGGTTGTTTGTACAGGCTGTGTTTCTTTCTCCTCTGTAATCTGCTTCTCCCTTAGACTTAGGAGAAGTCTATTCTTCCCTTGCAGGATAGTAGTTTCCCTCAGCAGTAGATACTGTGAATAATTTTGAAGGAATTTATTTAATAAATGTTTTTATATTCAGTATTAAAACTAATGGGAGTCAGGATCTTTGACCACAGCATGAACTTTTTCAAGTAGAGTTCACTACTTAAGCTTTCTGACATTTCTGAGTAACTCCCAACACAATTCAGTAAAGAAAATTGTTTCACTGCTGTCAAGGAACTTTGTTTTTAGGTGTGTGTGTGTTGGGAGAGGGGGTGTAGAAAACAAAAACTAAATAACCAAACAGCCATAGAGAGTGCTCTTTTCTGCAAGGTATAGAATGTCCCCCACTGTAGTCCCTGTCTCTCAGTCTTTGTTAGGTTTATGGACAGTACTAAATTGGTTTTGTGTTTCTTTCATAAGGGATACATATACAAACTTCAACTTTTAAGCATAAAATTTGAAAGTAAAACACGACTAGAAGAAAACACCAAAGAATCTGCCTACTATATTTTTAGGTATGACCCAAGGCTGCAAAATAAGGTTCTTGACTATGTAGTGTTATAATGTGAACATAAAAAAATTAAACTGTACATTTACATATACAAGCACATGAAACTATCCATTTTAATATATAGTTTTGCAGTAAGAATAGTTGTCAAAGGATTTTTAAGCTATATATAAAGAAGGATATCGAGTTATACTAAATTAGAGGTTCTAAATGTAACGTTTTACCTGTGAGAGACCATTCATTTTAGGTTAGTTCTGATTTTGTTTTTAATGGAATAGTTTTACCACCAATTTTGGAGAGTAAAAACGTTCTCTGTTGCTGTTTATATAAATCTTGTCTCAATGGCATTATGGCATACTGAATAGCTTCTGCCCAGCAAAGGATACTGTCGTCAAAAGTTAAGAGACAGTCTTCAGTATTTGTCAGACTCCTCTGACATGTGATACCCAGAAACCATCAAAAACGTTAAATCAGAATAGCAAGTAGTTTAATGACATCATGGGAAGATGGCCTGAATAGACACTTCAGGCAATAAATACGTTGTACTAAAAATACCCCGTGCCATCTACTGTTAGGGAAATGCAAATCACAGTTATGATGTCATAGTACCTCATCTTACTTAGAATGGCTGTTTATCAAAACACAAAGTACAACATATGTTGAAAAGAATGTGCAGAGAAAGAACCTTTGTACACTTCAGGCAGGGATGTAGAGGAGTAAAGCCACACAAGAAACAGAATAGAGAGTCTTCAAAAAGTTTAAAATAGAGCTGCCGTAGGAGACAGCTCTCCCATGACGGGGTATGTATCCAGACAGAATGAAGCAGGTACTCAGAAGAGATCCCTGCTGTCCTTCCAGTTTCATTCTCTCACCAGTCACAGCTGTCATCTGGAATGTTCCTGATAACTAACAGAAGAGTGGACAAAGAGAATAATATGAACTTTCCTTCGATACTAAACTGTCCATAAAGAATGAGGCCAAGTGACCTGCAGAGGGATACTGGGACTGGAGAGCACTGTTCCTGGTGCACTAAGTCAGACTCAGAAAGACAGAAATTGAATGTCTGTTTTCCTATGTGGAAACTTTGCCGTGAAAGTAGGGAGTGGGTGTGCGTAGGGAAGGGCAGAGGAACACGACCAGCATACAGTACGAGAATGTCTGCAAAGGTCACAGTGACACCCTACTAAGCTGTACAGTTAATAGGTGTTATTAGGAAAAGACCCGCTCAAGGGCCGACACATGCTGCTTCCAGTAAATAATAAATGCATTTTTAAAGTCTCTAAAAAGAACCTGCTTGGTTATGCAGTGTGGGTCTGTTGTTAGCATGAGTGCACTAAGAACAGCTCTGTATATCCTGTGAGCCTCTTGGGAAAAATTAACTGGGCAAGTGTTAGGCAGCTCACAGTAACACTGACAGATGAACAGGGTTACCTAGGAGTTACTGATCATTTTTAGGGTTTGCATTTGGCATGAGACAGAGGACCCAAAAGCCTTAGAACACTACAGATTTCTTCAGCCTGAGTGTTTTAGACATGTTGACCTTGAGCAAGTTTTCAATAGATGGTGGCAGACAGGCTGGGAGCTGAACCCGGGTCCCCTGGAAGAGCAGTCCTTAACTACAGAGTCATCTCTTTAGCCCACCTGGCTACATCTTAAAAATTTTGGAATGAAACGACCAGTTTTGCCTAATTTGAGATATATTTTGTTAAAAATGATACTGCTTATTTAATTTAATATTAAGTAACATTACAATGTGCTCCCCAGTAACTGAATGTTAGCAAATATGTTGATTGGATTTTAAGTCTGTAGTTAAAATATTTTTGAGGTTCAGTATTCATTAGCGCCATCGGAGTCTAAAGTGAAGCCCAGGACTTCCAGGTGGTGGCTTCTGTAAATGCAAGCTCTGGAATTGAAGTGCTTTATCTACTCCCTTTAATTGAATAAATAATTTGCAGTAGTGAAGCCCATGTGGAGCTAGTATACAGTGCTTTCCTTTATATGAAGTAATTTGTTTTTATTACATATCTGTGTTTTGCAGTATGTTATAAATCTCATTATGTGTAATCATGTGCATTTTTGAGAATGAACCAAAGGAAGTAGTGACTGAAGATGACTATATTTCCCTTCTAGGTTTTGTTTTGTCTTTTGTTCCTTCAAACCGGTTGCATTAATTTGAGTAGTGTACTTCAAAGCTTTGATTGCAAAGGGCCTTCAGTATGTAAAGAAGTCCTATTTCATCTGGAGAAGTGCATTGATGGACTAGATTAACATGTTCACATTTTTGAATTAGGTAGAATTTATGTATACAAATATTTTGCCTGCATGTATGTATGTGCACTATGTACATCCTGGTATCTTTGGAGGCCACAAGAGGGCATTGGATCCCCTAGAACCTGGGTCATATGCTTGTGAGCCACGGAGTGCATCTGCTGGGAATTGAACCTGGGTCCTTTTAATCGCTGAGCTATATCTCCAGCACCTCATTCATAGCAGTAAGATAAGTTCTCAACTCAGTGAATTTGAGTATGGACAGAACTAGGCTCAGGACTTTTGACTCTGACTAACACGGGGCAGTGGGAGCTTGGTGGATTTAGTGGGAACATGGTCCTGGAGGCATCTGACTTATTTGCATAGTGAAAATTTCCATGTGGCTTGTTTTGGTGGCAGTTAATAGTTGGAGTACTTCTGGGAGGGCGTGGGTAACTTGCTGGAAGACACCCTGGGGAGAGAGATGCTTAGTGTGGTCCTTCCTGTGTTTCCATTACTTTGTTTCTTGAGCTTCCTTATTGAGCAGAGTAGGAATTTTGTCTTGCTATTTATATATTCTAACTTTCTAGTGCTTTATTATTAACAGTCAAGTCTAAATGAGGAAGTTAACAAGTGGTGGGTTCCTGTGCAGCCATACTATAAATAGAAAGTAGTGACCATCAGTAGAGAATGCACAATTAGAAGCTTCAGTCTATTGCTGGCTGGTTATTCCTTTTGTATTTTCCCTCCCCCTTCCTGTGGCATCAAGAAGATAGAAATCAGATGTTGGCTTCTGCAGAGATTCTCCTTGGAAGGCTAACAGTAGGCAGGTGTTTGTATAGGCTCTCAGGATGGCCTTGGAGTTTCTATCAAATTGGTAGTTTGCTAATGAAATCAACACCTTGGTTAGGAATTGTAAGTCTTTATATCTGTTCTTGTGAGATTCTCTTGTAACAGCCTTGCTTTTCTGCTGCAGCCCATGCTTGAAGGAATTTAGCACGGTTAGGTCTGGCGGAATGGGATGATACAGCATGACATGAAGGCGGCAAGTGAGCATGTAGGCAGAACAGTCAGTCTCAGAGGATGATGAGTGGTCCTGTCTTACTCCCTTTGCTTACAGCTAAGATCCCCCAGTCTGTGGGCTCCTGTGCCTACAGTAAAATCTAGATAATCCCTCACAGGCATGAGGGATCCCTTCTGCTAAGTGGGTTTGTGATCCTTGACTGCTAGATTGACAGTAAATATTAATCATTATACCACGGTTTGAAATCTGATGTTAAAACTTTTAATTCCATATTATTTACAGTTAGGATTTGCTAGTAAAATTAAACAATACACATACTCCTTAAAACAAAATTAAACACCAGCAAACAAACTGAAAAACAAAACAATACAAAAACTTTTAAGGTCTTAAGTTTCTCAAGGTAGACAAGCCACAGATTAGCATGAAACCTAAATATTGGCTACAGTATTGAGATTGTAGGAGACAATTTGAGCTCTAATTCTCAAATACATTAAGTACATTAAAGCTGCTTGTGGTGGTACACACTTGTAACTCTGGCACTTGAGAAAAGCAAGAGTGTGAGCTCAGAGTGAGCCTCCCTCCCCCATTAGTAAGAAAACTGTTGTGGGGATCAAAACAAAGTCGGCGAAAGCTTTGTTTCTCTCCGGAATGTTGGTTTTGTTGTATTTACATGCTTTTTATTGGATATTGCTTTCATTGTATTATGGTATCACTGAGAGTTAGGGATTAAGCAGTCTTCTTTAAAAAATAAAACAGAAACAAACAAACAAAAAACCTCCACCCACACTGGGAACCCAACCCAGACCTTTCTTTTCCACTAAGTAGGCAAGTGCTTTGCCACCCAGCAGCAGCTTCTGTTCCCAGCCCCTATTTCCTGTAATGATTACTTTGTGCCCCAGGTTATAAAGCAGAGAGATCACTGATGGTTTGGTATTTGAATGAGACTCCATTTAAAAAACCTTACATGTGCTGCACTCTTGTTCAGTGGCTTGTTTTATTGGGTTTACTAACCTTAGGTGGGAATTAAGAAATCCTGAGCCGCCAGCACGCAGTTTTGTGCATAGTTTTCCTTTATGCATAACAATTTTGTTTTTTCTTAGACAAGTAAAACGAGACTGATCTATTCACCTGAACCTTGTGGTTTCCATCTCTTCCTCCGCCACTCTGTCTAAAGCTTTAACAGTTGTCTACAGATAGAGACGTCTTTTGTATTTATTATAAGCACTCAGTGCTATTACAAGGGTTTTCAGAAAGCATGGGGGGCTTAGGAAGAGATTTTTATAGGATTAGATGAATTTTTGAAGACGATAATCCCTGGAAAATGGCAGATTGAATTTAGATTCAAGTTTTCACAGATCTTCCTTAAAATACAAGCCTGTAAAGCATGGCTACTGGTATCTTGAAAGAGAGACTTGCTTGTGAGAACTGAGGCGCGATCAGAAGAGGAATTCCTAGCTGTCCTTGTCTGGGTTATAAAGTCCTGTTGTGATTGGACGGGAAGTAAACATCATTTATTTTCTTCAAGTGTGATTGGCTAAGATCCTTTTCTTTCCATGGTCTTTTCCAGTAACTGACTCTGGAGCTTTCCGTTTTATTACCTGACTGTGTTCTAGTACGCGGAGTACTCGGGCTGGCTCTGAGACAGTTTGTGAAATTTAAGGATGTCGGTAACAGCTCGCGGTGGAGTGTCTAGCGTTCCTGTAAGAAGGCGGCACGAGGTGTAAATCTCCGAACCGCTCCAACTCGGAATTAGAATTGCCGCCGGGAGGAATGCTGGTTTAGAGCCGCGGGCCGCCGAGGGGGGCGCGGTGGGGTGGGCGGCGCGGCTCGCCCGGAGACGCGCGGGGATTCGGGCTCCTTGCTCCTTGACGACGGCGCGATGTGTTCGCACGGCCGTCGCTCCTGACATGCGGACCTCCCGGAGTTGGCTCTGTGACCGCGCGTGGGAGCCGAGCCCTGTCCTCACACTCGCCACTCCCAGGAGGCGCCGAGGGAGCGGCAGAAGCAGCTTGGCCGCTGCCCCTCGGCGGCCACCGCTCGGGGCCGCAGCGCAGCCCGTGGGCAGCACTACTTGGCAGCGCCCGCCGACCCCGCTCCCCCGCCCGCGGAAGGACACGCGGCGCGGCCGACCTGCCAGGCGGAGGGGTACCGGCCGCCTGGGCGGCCGCGCGCACATTCCTGTCAGTTTGCCTGTGGGGCGCGCGTGAGGCCGGGGGCGGCGCGGCTCCGGGTCGTCGAGCGTGCAAGGGCGCTCTCGCTCGCGGGCCGCCTCGCCTGCGGTCGGCTCCTCAGCATGGGCGGCCGGTAGGAGCGGGCGGCGCTCGTTCCCGGCGCTGCGGCGGCCATGGCTGTGGAGACCCGGCCCGAGCTTGTGGGAAAGCGGTTCCT
Organism: Arvicanthis niloticus; assembly: GCF_011762505.2. NCBI lineage: Eukaryota > Metazoa > Chordata > Mammalia > Rodentia > Muridae > Arvicanthis > Arvicanthis niloticus. The sequence continues at coordinate 10,728 of NW_023046185.1, forward strand.
GTGCGTGGCGGCCGGAGAGGACGCGCGTCCCGAGCGCGGGCAGAGAGGCTGCGGGCGCGCCTGGCGGGCGGGAGTCATCCGAGCCGTGTCCCACCGCGACCGCGGCCACCCGGACTTGGCGGTGAGAACTGGCGGGCGTCACGCCCCTCTGCGCGGGGCGGGTGGGCAGCGCAGCCCGGGGGTGCGGGCGGGCAGGCGGGCGCGCGGCAGGTGGGGAGGGCCGGCGGGGCAAGGGGAGCGCTGCCAGGGCCCCGGCTCTGAGCTCTGCCGGGCAGACCCATCCTGTACTTGACTTTCTAGTCGGAAACGATGGGAATATTTTTGGTATGAGGACTAATCGAAATTATTTCTTCCTTTCTCCGTCATTCTGTACTTTTGTTGTTGTTGTTAGAAATGAACAGTGCTTTACGGTTCGATCTCCTGAGTTTTATATGGCTTCACAAAGGCCTCTTTCACATTTATCAGCTACATAGGACACTGTCAGTATAAGTGTGTATTTATGATTTCATGCCAGGGTACGCTTTGTTGGTTACAAGCACATTGTCATTAGGGAATGGGAATAAGGTGATGGACCAGAGTAGAGGTAGGGGATTGACTAAATAGTGTTCAGTAAATACATACTTGCTGAAATTCATAGCGACTTGAGTGATTTTATCCTGCGAGTTTAAAATATCCCCCTTGCATTTAGATCAAATCCACCATAAAATGCAAAAATAGTCACCATTTTGATATAGTTGTTGGAAGTTTCAAGTATGTTCTTTCAAACCATTCCTACCTGCTATCAATTCCATAGTTCCCCGTGCACTGTATTATTAACTTAACCGTGTAAAATAGGCTTAGTTGCAAATACTTACAAGAGGAGACAATTAACAAAACTCTTTGTGGTTATTCTTTGTGCAAAAGGAGTAAAAGAGCCTTTAAACTTTACTCATCTTAATGCTTTCTTGTCATAGCTTAACATAGCCATTGCTTTGTGTTTGTGTAAAAATATGCTGGACTCATTTCTCTTTCGGCTTTGATAGGGAAATTGGAGATTTTACGTGGAGGATACTTGGATAATGGCTTAGACACGAAAGTAAACATGGAGCAGAATTTTTGCTAGGCTATGTTTCTATGTACATAAGAATTAAGAAATTCTTCTACATTAGATAGTATTGGAGACAGTCAAGCTTTGAAACATTGGAAGGTTTATTGGAAAGAACGGAATACAGAGGGAATAAGCATATGACAGTTGCCCTTTTTGTAAATACCAAGATATTAAGGTGGTTACTTAGAAGTAACAATTGTCAACTGTTTTGAATGGGTGTAATCCAAGCACTTGGGAGTGTGGTGCAGGAAGATGTCAAGTTCTAGGCCTGCTGGGGGTTACAATCAAGACCCTTTTTCTATTATATATGTAGTTGCCTGTGGTTCACAGCAGTTGACTGGGAAAAAAAAGGAATTTCAGGAGGTGACAGATTGTTTACATATATTAAACTTATCTCTCGATTATTGGCTCATATATCTTAATATGTCAACATTTCATTTTGTGTAAGTTTCTCTACAAATCCAAACTCCACCCCCCCCCCCCCCCCCCCATTTTCTCTGTATAGCCCTGGCTGTCCTGGAACTCACTCTGAAAGACCAGGCTGGCCTCAAACTCAGAAATCCGCCTGCCTCTGCCTCCCACTTGCAGGGAATAAGGCGTACGCCACCACTGCCCAGCCTTTATATAAGTTTTAATGGACAAAAATCCACGCTGAACTGAAGCAGTGTGACTCTTTGCTTTTCTTCAATAATTTGACAAGTGATTTGTTACTGTATTTCACCTTTCATTCTAAAACCTATAGTTTTTATATTGCCCAAGGGCTCCTTACATATTATATGAGACTGTGAGCTGTAGAATGCTTTAGCACCAGTGTTAATGCGGTTTTACACTCAGCTACATTAAGAAAACGCTCAGTCGGGCCTTCATTATGGTCTGCCTATTGAATATATGGAAGCAAAAATGGTCTTCTATAAACACCGTGACTTCTGCATAGGATTTCTTGGGGATGCAGAAGTAAGATTTTTCTTTCTAAGATGAAATTTTGCCTTGTTGTCAGGCTGGTCTTGAACTTCTGGACTCAAAAGTGCTTTATGCCCCAGCCTCTCAAATAGCTGGGATAATAGGCTTGTGCCACTGCACCTGTCTTGGATTTTTGAGGTGCAAGCTATGATTTAGGTCTTAATAATGTTGTGCACATTTCCTTAGCACTTGAGGTTTTACTCGCCTATTTAGCTTTATGATGAAAGTAGTGTATTGTTAAAATGACTTAGTAAGTCAAATAACTAGATGACCATAATGTTTATTAAGTTTTTGACCTGTTACTCTGAAATTAAGAAAATAGTCCAGTTATGGTAGCATGTCTATTTTAGCAGATACATTTGGAAAGAAACAGAAATGTGCTTTCTTGGAAGTACCTTTCATTAAAAACTGTATTATTAACCTAGGGTGGTAATAGTCTTTCACCTGTTAAGCATAGCACGTAAATGTGAAGACTTGAGTTTGACTCTCCAGAACCTACCTCAGTAAAGGCAAGTGTGGTGGGGCACTCCTGAATTCCAGCCCTGAGAAGGCAGAGACAGGCAGACTCTGGGTTCACTGGCAAGCAGGCTGGCATACATCCTGGCTGGCTCCATAAGTTCTGGGCCAGTGGCTGTAAAAGCACTGAGCCAGTTTGACAACCGAGTTTGCTCTTTGGATCCCTTGACAGCAGAGGACCAACTCCTCCATACAAGTTCTCCTGCACATAGGTAAAGACTTTTAAAACAAAACAAGTAAAGATGTTAAAAAACAAAAAGGTGTCTTACCCTTGTAGAACAGCAGCTGGGATGTCATCTGACTTCCATTCACAGTGTACACGTGGGATCTGTACACAACATCTTAAGCTTCATTGAGGAGAGACACGTGTGTCATTGAATTTTTAAGTTAGTGATTGCTAATTTGACGGATCAATGGTAGGTATGTGATGTTGCTGGGAGTTAGTTAGTGCTTTTATCTTTAAAGCTCTTGTAAGAGTAACTTGAGATCTGTAATAAAAAACTGCTTAGTAGACACTAATTCATTAGATTCTCTCTTTAAATTCTCCATATATGGGCAGTATATTTGTTGTGTTCATTGTTTTTATGGTGTGTGTGTGTTTGTTTGCAAGCGTGCACATGTGTGTGCACGTCTGTCTGTCTGTCTGTCTGTCTGTCTGTCTGTGTCTGTGTGTTTGAGATGGCATCTCTTTATGCAGTCCTGACTGTTCTGGAATGTTGTGTAGACTAGGCTGTCCTTTGGAAGACATAAAGAGATCCAGTGTCTCTACCTTCTGAGTTCTAGGATTTAGTGACTCTTAATGCTACTAGAATAAACCTGCTGTGCAATTATTGTTGGATTTGGGCAGAGTCTCACTTAGTCTCAGGCTTGCCTGGGGAGCTCACTGTAAATGAGGCTGTCTTAGAACTCATGCAGTCTACTGCCTCCATTTCCTCACGACTTGGAGTACACTTGGAAGCCACTGCAGAAGGCTGGAGGTTGGCTTGTTTCCTTGGTTTTGGTTTGTTGTATGTGTGCATTTTGGGGTAAGTTTTGGCTCTGCTGTTCCTTTTTGGATTAGTTTCTAAGCACATATGACTAAAATATTCATGTTTGGTTTATATGAGAATCCAATTCTTCCAATCTTAAATTTTGTCTATAAGTTAATGCTGTAACAGTGATGAATATGATAATCTTTAAGTTTATCATCCGAAGTGTTATTAATGATTCCGCCACCAAATTTTACATTATTAATTATGTTAAAAATATTTTAGGGACTTGGTTGTAGCTCAGTGGTAGAGAACATAGCTTTAATCTTTAGAGTAAGGGCATCTGTCAGGTGGTTCAGTGTCCTACAGTCGGCTTGAGTCACTGACGTGGGCACCTTCATCTCCTGTGCTTTTAACTTAGTGTGGTTACTTACGACTCTGTGAAAATTGTAGAATGGACTTAATCTTCCCATGTGGGCGGGGAAACTACCTTCTCTTGGAGAAAACACTGAGTGTACACTCTTAAACACTCCCTAGAAAATATCTTTAAGTGCTTACATTGGGTATTTGTAGTTCTATAAAGCTGCTGTGAATGGAAAGTTTAGTGTTCACTTGTAGTCAGAACTCTCTTATGAACTGGATAGAACATTTTGTTCTGGGATCTTATGATGTTTGTTGAGCTTCACAGATAGTAACTTACTAGTCTTTTACATTTCCATGATTCAGTGATAATGCTGTGGAAATGGTTGATATTTTGAAGTTTTTTTTTGTTGCGTTTTGAGACATGATCACAGTGAGACTAGCTTGGAACACCCTATGTAAACAAGGCTGGCCTTGAACTCACAGATGCCTCTACCTCCTGGTATCTGTGATAAGAGCTGTTCATCACCTTGCTTGGCATGATGTCTGTTTTCTTAACCTTTCAAAAATAAAGGAACTTGAGAATTTTGAAATCACAGAACCAGTAGGTGTCAGAGCAGGGGATATGAATACAGGTTTCTGATTCTGCATCTTCTGTCTCTCTCTCTCTCTCTCTCTCTCTCTCTCTCTCTCTCTCTCTCTCTCTCTCTCTCTCTTTTTCTTTTGGTTTTTTTCGAGACAGGGTTTCTCTGTATAGCCTTGGCTGTCCTGGAACTCACTCTGTAGACCAGGCTGGCCTCAAACTCAGAAATCTGCCTGCCTCTGCCTCCCAAGTGCTGGGATTAAAGGCCTGCGTCACCACTGCCTGCTGTTTCTTGATACACTTCCACATTGTTTTCTTTAAATAGCTTTTAGTGTGCAAACTTTTAAAATCAAAATAGATCCTTTAATTTTGGAATATGTGTGAGGGTATGGTTGTTACATTGAGATAAAGCCTTTCCTTTTTAGGTTTACTTATTATTTATTTGTGTTTCTGTTTTATGTATGTATACACACCAGATGTGTATCTGGTATGGCTGCAGAACTAAGAAGAGTGTGCTGGATCCCATGGAACCTGCAAGAGCAACCTATGCTGTTAACACTAAAGCCCTAAGACAGGCCTTTATTCTGTAGATTAGGCCTAGCGTTTACCATGTTGCCCAGGCTGTCCTTGAATTTGTGGTCAGGATTCCAGTGCTTGGCTTACAGCTGTGAACCATGGCACTCAAAATTTTCTACATTCTTTTTTAACCTTTGTTCCTACATTCTATAACATCACAATTCAAGTTCTTTTAAGCTGTTACTTTTCCTTAAATATAGTGTACTTATCTTTTAATTTGCTAAGTGAGGTTAGTTCCTTGCCTACTTAGTTTTGCTTTAAGACTTGTTTTGTTAATCTACCTTGTACTTCTTTCTGTTGGTATAGATACAGCATGTAGGCATTGGTCATCCATTCTTCAGTCTCAATGTATCACCTCTGTCCTGCATTTGACTCTAATACATGTTGTAGCATGAAACCAATTGCCTTTGGAGACTTAAATTGAAGTCTCATTTGTAGCCTCACTGACTGTTACAGTCATTTATTATTCATTGCTGTATATCTCTTTCCCAAGTTGGGAGACTCTGTCTTTCATATCTTCAGTTTATGCTACTTCTAGTTCCACATCCGAGCAGTTGTTGTGATAGTCACAAGTCTGTCTATGACTGCTACTTTCTGGTGTTTGGTTTGGTCTTTGATTTTGTTTGTTTTTGTTGTTTGTTTGTTTTTGTTTTTTTAAAGAAGAAGGGTCTTTCTAAGTACTAAATACTCTCACTAAGTAGCCCTGGAACTTACTATATAGACCAGGCTGTCCTTGAAGTTGGAGAGAGATAATAAGTTTGCCTCTGCTTATCCAGTTTTTGACTTAAAAAGGCAGGGACCACCGTGCCCAACATTGTGTGTAGTACTTTTGTTTGACTCCAAGGTGTATGTCTTCATGTTGCGTCTGAAATTAAAATTTTTATTCTAAAAATGGCATATTTGCCAGTCAGCAGTCATCAGTAGCAATACAATGGTGGTAGGCTAACTGCAAAATGTGTGTGACGTTATTCATGCCCACGTTTTCATCGTCCTGAACACTGACTTGTGTTGGGCTTTGGTGTATGTGTATTATCCCTGTTAATATTTGTTAACTCTCCCAAGCTTTAAGAGCACCCAAGAGCTCATCACAGCACTTCAACTGTTCTGAAAAATACAGATACCGTCTTAATACCTCCTTGATGACTTCTTTGCTTCCAGAAGTTGGTGGTGTTGCTAGTATGTACTGAGTAGAACTCTCCAAGCCCGTTTATTTACCATGTTGCTGTCCTGTGTAGAAATGTGTGTCTGATGTAGAGGAGAGCTTTTCACATGTCAGAGAAGGCTATCATTGTCGTGGGAACTAGAATACATGTTAGGGTTTTTCTAATCTAGGAGGAGGTCTATGTGACTAGTTCCATTTTGTGAGAGATGATACTTAGACTGAAACATCTGTTCCATCTGTTAAAGCCTTTTCAGATTCAGAAGGTAGCAGAGAAGGAATACACAGTGTATGGATATAGTTATGCACTGTCATTTTATATTGATGGCTTTGAAACTATTTAGCGTGGGCCTTTTTTTTTTTTTTGTCTTGTCTTGTCTATAAATAGAGCCTTAGCATGCAGACAGCACAGTGTTCCCTGAGGGATTTGAGAGACATTTTAAAGGTAGCAAACAGTTCTCTTTATTTAGTGTTTGTACTTATAATAATTTGGCCTGTTAAAATTCATATTTGATAATACTTAACAGGTCTTAGCATTTCTGTTGTATTCTAAACTGTTGTGTTGATTTAGCTTTTAACATAGCTAGCTTATCATTGTAATGCTAAATTAAGTTCTAAGATATGACAATTTATTCCACACTGAGTATTTTGAATATGCCACATATATGAATAAAGACATGGTGGCAGCATACCTTTAATCCCAGCATTCTGGAGACAGAGGCAGGTTGATCTCTTGAGTTCAAGGTGAAGGTGAGTCTGGGCTGCAGAATAAGTTCCAGGACAGCCAGAGCTACAAAGATCCTGTCTAAAAGACAAAATTATTCATACTTTATCTTTCCATTGATTCTTAAGCACATAGTCATAGCACATAGTCATATGCTTGTGTTTAGCATAATTACTAAGCCTTCTGAAAGTTAGAAGAACCTGATACATAAGATTGAAGTAAGTCATTAACAACTTCTGCGTCCTTGGGCGGTGGTGGCGCACACCTTTGATCCCAGCACTTGGGAGGCAGAGGCAGGCAGATTTCTGAGTTTGAGGCCAGCCTGGTCTACAGAGTGAGTTCCAGGACAGCCAGAGAACTACACAGAGAAACCCTGTCTCGAAAAACCAAAACCAAACAACAACAACAAAAACCAACAACAACAAAAAAAAAAAAACAAAAAAACAAAAAAACCCAACTTCTGTTTCTTGTATTCATTGCTGTGTCTTCAGTAGGGCTAAGCTATTTTATGTGTACAAAAAACATGGCAGTGACATACTGAAAGTAGCTTTGGGGGCGAGCTGGAGAGATGGCTCAGTGCTTAAGTGCAATCTCTTTACTCTTTTTATTTTATTTTATTTTATTTTATTTTATTTTTTAAGAGAACCCAAGTTAGATTCGAAGTACCAAAGTCAGGTGACTTACAGGTGCTTGCTATTCCGGTTTCAGGGCATCTTGATTTTCTCCTCGTTTCTGTATGCACTTCATCCCAACATACAAACTCACATTCAGACACACATATACACATAAACATGAAATACTAAGTAAAATAAAAATACCTCCCTCCAATGTCTCACTCCCAGATACTTTTTGAGATGAAAGACTCAAGAATCTGTTTAAGATTTGCCCACTGTGTTGTTGTGTAAGTACCAAAAACAGTATGAAAAGGTACATCTAGAATAATGTTTTTTACTTTTTTTATTTTCTAGTACTGTGATTTGAATTTGGGTCTAATATAGTCTAAGCAAGCATTCTATCAATGAATCATATCCACATCCTTCTGCCTTTTTTTTAAATCTTTATTAATTTTAAGTGTACCTGTCTGGAGTTTGTCTTTCATCAGTGGTTTTTAACTTTCTTAATGCTGTGATCCCTCATGGTATAGTAATCCCCCATCATAAAATTATTATTATTATTATTTTGCTGCTTCATAACTGTCATTTGCTACTGTTGTGAATGAATTGTTCTGTGTTCTTTCTTTCCACTCCCCCCTTCACTTCTTCCTCTTGCTCAGGTTCGCTCGCTCCAGCCCAAAGGTTTTTATTTATTATATGTAAGTATACTGTAGCTGTCTTTAGATACCTGTATGAAGGCATCAGATCTCATTATGGATGGTTGTGAGCCACCATGGCTGGAATTTGAACTCATGACCTCTGGAAGAGTAGTCAGTGCTCTTAACTGCTGATCCATCTCACTAGCCCCTACCTGTGTGTTCTGATTGTCTTAGGTGACTCCTGTGAAAGGGTCCTTTGATCACCAAAGGGGTCATGACCCCTTTGATTGAGAACTGCTGAACCATTATGAAAATCGCACATATTCGTAATTGACCTATGTAGCTGTGCTAAATGTGAAAGGAAATAACTGCACATTATCAGGCAAGATATAGTATGGACCATAGGAAACATCCAATTCGGTAGTTTTGCCTAAAATAATTGAACCATATCAAATTTATCCTGTCCCTCCACTAAATGATAACATCATCATTCTTGTCCAGGTTCCTTACAGATAGCCTTGATCTTTTTGACTCACATTTCATCCAGATGATTAGCAAAGTCTTTTTTGGTTCCACTTTCTGAATTTATGCAGAACCCCACCATATGTTACCCACTTTGTTACTAAATCACCACTATATTTTGCCTAGATTATCCTTTATCTTTGTAACTAGTTCTAGTTGTCTGGGCTACTAGAACTAGTTTTTGGTAAGTGGGTACCTACTCATAAAAGTGTGTAGTATCTGTAGCAATCAGCCAGTTCATGTCCTTTCTATGATCAATCTCAAGGCTTCTAAGCTGCTTAGTGTAGAGGCTTTGTAGTAGCCTGAAAGGCATTACAACTCAAATTTCATTTGAGGTCACTTCTGTCACTTTTCCTTATGTGGTGGTCTTATTTGCTATTGTTTGAATATCCCTGACATGGTCTTGCTTTGTGACGCTCACACATGCATTTCTGTGTCAAATGTCCTTTCCTAAGATTTCTGCAAGAATCCCCCACTTTCTTTAAGTTTGTTGAAACAACAGCACATTTACCATTTCTGACTGACTCTGGAAACCTTATCAAAAATCCACCATCTTTTTTTTATTCTTTCTCTGTTTACTTTCTACTTCTTTCCTCTGTCATAATAAATGTTCTATTTGTTTTTATTCACTAGAATTGAACTACCTTATAAAACGAGTTGGCTTTGATACCAGTTACTGTCCCCATGCCTGGGGCATTACTTATTACATATAGTAGGTGTCTGTTGATTTAAAATTTAAAAAGCCCTAGAGTTTTCTGATATTTATCTTTAATTCTTTGAGATATATTAATAACAACAAATCTAATAACTCACTGAAAGAGAATTTTCTAATATTTATGAATGAAACTAAAAAACTCAATTTTATATATTATTGAGTTTTAATAAATGTGTTTAAATATATAAATATCAAGTGTTAATTAAATGGTGGACTCAAGTTTAAAAATAAACTTGGGCTGGAGAGATGGCTCAGTAGTTAAGAGCACTGACTGCTCTTCTAGAGGTCCTGAGTTCAATTCCCAGCAACCACAGGGTGGCTCACAATCATCTGTAATGGGATCTGATGCTCTTTTCTGGTGTGTCTGTAGACAGCTACAGTGTATTCATATACAGAGAATAAATAAAATCTTTTTTTAAAAAAAGGAACTCATCAATGGTACTTAAAGAGAGACAATTAATGTATTTGCTAATGGATTCACAGTTGTGGCATGTAAATGTATATTTGTTGTTTTTGGTTTCTGAGGCAGAACACTTAATACCTTGTGAATTTCTTGAGCTAAAATAGTTCTAGTTGAGTCTTGTTCTGTTAGAAGACCCTTGGTAGCTTTCAGGATAAGGGTTGATCACTGGAAAAACCACACCTTGATTAGAAGTTGAACTTCCATCCTTGCTCCCTAACTCCCAAAGGATAGGAGAGGGTCTAGAGACAGTTGATCCTCATTACCCATGTCTTTTACCTGTTAGAAAGCAGCCATTACAAACCCCTAGATGACAGATGGGTTTTGGAAAGCTCCCATGTTGAAAAACTCAGTGTATTGGAAGGATGGGCATAAGATGCAGGGTGTGGTAGTCCTTTGTTCTTTGCATTTCTCTCATTTGACCGCTAATTACTAGATTATGTTATTTATATAATAAAATAATAGTAATTATTTTTTCAGAGTTTTGTAAACTGTTCAATAAATAAACCAGAGGAAGGGGGTGGTTGTGGAATTTCTGATTTTTTTTTTTTAATACCTAGTTAATTGGCTACAGAGAAGTTTGAGTAACCCTGTACTTTCCTCTGGTAACTAAAGTGTGGAAAGTCCTGTAGGAGTAAGCCCCGCCCCTCCCTATTTTGAACTGGAATGTCAACTTCATAGACGTTTGCCTATGCATGTGGATTTCTTTCAACCTTTTTGAAATATCATAACATAATTTTAATAAAACATTTGCATGATTTTAGTTTTTATACACACTGTATTAATAGTATATGCTATGAGGTCCGAGCTTTTATCCAGTGGAGTTTGCACCTAATGCTGAGTACTTGATGTTGGATTTATAGTCAGAGTTAAAGAAGTTATGTTTTAAGAAGATAGGATATATTTGGTGGCAGGAGAGGGAAGCATCCCCAAATTAAAGGTTCCTTACTTTATAATAATACAGTTACACTCCATGCTCTAGGTATTAAAGAAAGGGCTAGTCAGAGAAATCGTGTAGCACTATTGCTGATAGGTGGGCTTAATGGCCAAGCTGCATAAAGGGCAGGCAAGAGTTGTAGGCACTCACTAGGAGGCCAGACTGTGTTTGGCACTTGCAGAACTTTGTGCCAGTGTTTTCTTTTTACTCCCCCATTTCTGTCGTGTACTGCACCACATTGTTGAGGTCAGAGGACAGCATTTTGGAGCTGGTTTTTCTAATGTGTGTTCTGAGAAGCCAGTTGTCAGTCTTGGCAGCAAGTTCTGTTACCAACTGAGCCACCTTGCCAGACCTACCTCTTTTTTTAAAAAAAAAAAGATTCTTTTTCATCTTGTGTAGGCTCCATTTTGAATAACAAGGCACCTATTGATGTGCATCGTATGCGTGACACATCTTTCATCAAACCCAAAAGAGCATGCCTGTCAGCAGCACTTGGGAAGATGAAGAGAACTGAGCGTTGAAGCACACAAAGCTGTCCTCACATAATACATCTTGTGTATGGATATACTTGAAACCATGTTGTATGTTGTCATCTCTTTTACTAAGAGGAACTGATAAATAACTGTTTCCTGTTCCATGTGAGGGTAAAACTAGGAGGAAAAGGGAAACCAGACAGCCCCAGGTTGAGTGGCTGTCTCCGCCTACCAGCCAAGGGTACCTCACTGTGTGACTTGTTTGCTAGCAAACCAGCTCAGTGAGAGAAGTTCCTTGGATCATTAGACAGTAGTTTTGTGTGCTTGTTTATATCTCATTTAACTACTTTAAAATGATTTCCTCTGTAGATCTTACCAGCTGCAGTGACCAGTCAATCATTGTGCCCATTTATTAACACATATATAACATTCAGAGTATTGTTTAACAAATAGTATTTTGTAATATAAATTTTGGGTATTTGTATTAAGTGTAAATTTTAGACTATAGTTTTGAGTAGTTGAGCATATCCATTCATATTCAGGAAGCACAAATTGGCTATACCCCCTCAAAAAAAAAAATAAAGGACAAAGAAGGTCAGAAAGAGATGCGTTGGGTGATAAGGAGGTGGGAATGGGGGATGGATACAAACAAAGTACATTGTATACATGTATGAAATTGTCGAAGAATAAAATTATTTAATAAAATAAAATTTAGAAATGTCAACACTGCCGGGCGGTGGTGGTGCACGACTTTAATCCCAGCACTTGGGAGGCAGAGGCAGGCGGATTTCTGAGTTCGAGGCCAGCTGGTCTACAGAGTAAGTTCCAGGACAGCCAGGGCTACACAGAGAAACCTTGTCTTGAAAAAAAAAAACAACCCCCCCCCCAAAAAAAAAAGAAATGTCAACACTAAAATTGTAGACAAGGAATGAGCAGAGTAAAATATTAAGATTAAGGTGATGGTAACTATGAAAAGACTGAAGAATTTGAAGCGAGATTGAATATGGCGATGAAAACAAAGCAGATAGGTGGGGCTATACATAGGGGTCAGTAGGATCTACTACCAGAATATGCTTACATGAACTCATTATTATCAGCTGACTACTGTGATTTTTGTGGATGATGCTAAAATAAGGAAACCTGGATAAAAAGGGAGAAGGTTATGTGAAAATGGGAAGTACTGGTATAAGAAAATGCAAAATAAAATAATTAGAAGTTAGGATGGAAGGTGAGGAGGAGGGGGATGAAAGTATGTAGTAGAGCACACTGATGGAGCGCATGCACATTGGGAGAGGAAAAAAGTCTACAGGCATCTGTAAAGGGGATTCCCACCTCTCTTCCTAGCTCACTGCTGATGGCTCCTGTGTCAGCTACCTTTCTGTGATCAAACACCATGAACAAGGTAACTTATACAAGAAAGCATTTATTTGGTTGTGTAGTTCCAGAGGAATAAGAGTCTATAATGGCAGAACAGAGGCATGGCCAAGAGCTTGCCTCCTGAACCACAAGCAAGAAGCAAAGGAAGGGAGCATAGCTCTCCTCCAGTGCCACACCTCCTCCAACAAGGCCACATCTCCCTACCCAGTACCAGCAGCTGGGGCTCAAACACTCATATATGAGAATGTAGGCGACATCTCATTCAATCTTCAATCCACCTTAGCTCCTGTTGATCTAATTTTCTCAGAAAGACTCAGTCCCTAAGACTGAGTCTTATGGGTTCTCATCTGAGATGTTTTCGAGTCTTAGAAAAATGAACTGTTTTTTTTTGTTGTTGTTGTTGTTTGTTTGTTTGTTTGTTTGTTTTTCGAGACAGGGTTTCTCTGTATAGCCCTGGCTGTCCTGGAACTCACTCTGTAGACCAGGCTGGCCTCGAACTCAGAAATTCACCTGCCTCTGCCTCCCAAGTGCTGGAATCAAAGTCGTGCGCCACCACCGCCCGGCTATGAACTGGTTTTCTTGTAGTGATTCTTTAAGTGTTGATGGGCATGTGAACTGCTTGGTGATTTCACTGTGAGATTTTCTTTTGTAGTTCTGCTAGAGCAGGCACACACTTCTGGAGACTTTATACTGTAGCTGTTTAGGGCAATTCTTCTAGTTCAATAAATCACCAAGGTACTTTCAAAAACCATGGCCGTCATGTTGCATCTTGACTGTGATAGTTGAATCAAGAACAAGAGTGTAAGGCTTAGGAGCTTCTCTGTACCCATTGCCAGAGCCTACTCAGAAAGGTGAATCTCTGGTAGTTGGACTCTTATGACTTTTTATGGTTTCGTTTAGAAAAGAAGCTGTCTTGGTAGGATGCCCATGTTGGTCTTTAACTCCTGGGTTCGAGGGGTCAGCTTCCCTTGGATTAATACTTCCTAAGCATTAAAAGCTGAGACAGGAGGCATGGACTTTCAGCTGCTCATCTATGTCTGTTCTCCTTTTCATTATACTGTTTTCCAGTAATAGAATGTGAGGAATTCGTTGAGAGTTACAGAATGAGATTGCTGTCAGAATTCAGTCTAAACAATATGTAAAGGGGAATGGAGGTCACTTGAGTTCATAGATGCTAAGACAGTTGGTTCCTCAGGACATGGCAGTACTTTGTATGTCGTTTGTGGCTTTGCCTCTGTCTGAAACCCCTTTGCAGTTTTTCCCTCTGTTCTCTGCTTGATTGCTTGATGCTGAGTTTTCCTCAGTTTTATACACTTTCCAACATACTTCAATTAGTGACTTGAAACAGATATTTATAGCTATTCCCTATGCATCTTTCAAATATTGAACCAGAGACTTTTCTCGTTTATTTTGCCTAAAAGAGTGTTTTTTCTTTACTTTAGTAGGCAGTTCAAAAATAATGATCAATAACTTAGTGACCCAGTCTTCAGAGAAAGTGTAGGTAATTAAAAGATCTAGCAGAAAATCTTGTGATTCTGTTATATCTGAGCTTCAGTTGACCCCTAGGATTCTAGAGGTGACTTTAGAAAGTGTGGTGGGCAGCTGGTATATTCTAACTTTAATAAGTAATTTTTGAGAAAAAGAATATGAACAATTGTTATATGAAGTATTATATAAAGGCAGACCTCTGTGTTGTATATCTTGCCCCAATAGTTTGAGATATGTTGTAACTATTTTTATAATTAATATAATAAGGGGAAAATTACCATTGTGCTTTAAAAATGATGTAGTTAAATTAATTATATCTTTTGTTGCAAGCCATCACCACAGTTTTTCATATTCTGTACACCTGAAAAAGTTAAGTCCTTGCTTGAGAGCTGTATATGTAGAAAGATAATTTTTATTATATTTATAATTATTGATAGGTTGGTAGATTGTATTGATATGTTTCCCATGTTAATGAAAAGTTATCACCTTTCTAAATTTTTATTTGATTGATTGTCTTCATGTATGTTTGTGCACTTGTTGAGACCAAAAGAGGGATTGGAACCCCTAGGACTGGAGTGCTAGATGATTGTGAGCCAACATGTCCGTGCTGGGAACTTGGGTCCTCTGCAGAGCAATAAATGCTGACCCATCTCTCTAGCCCCACACTATCTTTTCTTTAGTGATATTTTATGTAAGGAAAGCGTTTGCTTTGTCTTCATATAACTGTTACGAAAATTTAACAGATGTTCATGGTATTTGGATATTCAGTGCCTGTGAGTTTCTATTTGTGGATTAATCAGAAGCTGTAGAATAAATATAAAAATCTATGCCTATATCCAGTTAAAGCCTTGTATTTTAATTGTGCAGTAAAAACTTGTATCTGATCTAAGTTTTTACCTTTTGACTTAGTTTTTCTTCAATACTAGTTAGGTTATATGTTGATGTATTAACATTATCTTAATATTCTTGGAGACTTTAGAGCAATTTCAGTTACAGATTGAGTTTTGGATGTTTTTAATAAAAACTCTAAGTAGCACTAGTTAAACAGGGGAACATTTTTTTGTTGTAAGAAGTCCAGAAGCAGATGACTCATTCTTTAGCTATGACAGTATTGTTCTCTTGGTCTGTCTGTCCTTCATAGTCAGTGACAACATAACTTGTTCAGAAAAGGACAAAAGCTTCATGCTATCTTAATTTTGTTGCTAGTTAAGGAGTACTTTATTGAGTACCCTACCTCATCTCCAGATTTACATTGTTATCTTCCCTATCTTCCAAGATACTGGGAAACTGGATAACAGGCACTTTCTGCTACTAACAGAAACTGTTGGTGTGAAAAGCAGGAATATAGGATTTACAACTTGGAGTTCACACCCTAGAACTCACCCCATTTCTCATACCCTTGCTTGGACTCACGTTTTTTATACCTTCAACCTTTCTGAAACCAAAAGCTAGATATGCTGTGTTTTAAATAAAATACCCAGGTTCAGTTCCCTGCATCTGTCTTGCAACTCTGTCTTGTAACTTCATGACCAAGTGGTCTGAACTTTGGAGCCAACTCTCTACTCCAAGATTTGACCTTTTTATTTTCTTGTCTATTTATTCATTTGATGTTGCAAATAGTCCCTTGTTAATTTAAATGGCTTACTAATTGCCTGAGAGCCCTTTGTCATAGGGCTTTCATTCTATTTTCATTATAAAAATATTGAAGGCTGGGGAGATTGCCCAGATTGTTAGGTAATAGCCCAAGGACCTGAGTTACCCTGTAACCATAATAAAGGTGGAAGAAAAGAACTAATTTCACAGAGTTTTGTCCTCCTTCCTCTACACTTGCTCTGTCATGCACTCAGCCCTCCCATAAGTGCAAACTAGCGCGTGCGCACACACACACTAACATACATTAAAAAATGTGAAAATTGGTGTTGGATTAAATTTAGTACTTCATACATGGTAAGTATGTGTTTTAAGCAATGACCTTTACCTTCCTGGTCCCCTAGAAAAGTTCTTCATCAGGGTTTTAAAATCTTCACTCTTAATTTGTATTCTTATATAAAAAGACCTTTTATATCTTCATAATTCTCATAAAATATGTTTATCAAACTTGACAGCAGTATATTTAGCTAATATGTAGGAAATAATATGAAAAATATGTGAACTTTAAATTTTGGCTTCAATGTAACGTCTTTTCCAAAAGACCTGGAGGCCAGGCATGGTAGAACACACCTTTCCTTAATTCCGGCATTCAGGGGGCAGAGTCAGATGGGTTTTTGTGTTCCAGGCCAGCCTGGTCTATGTAGAGGGTTCCAGGATGGTTAGAGGTCCACAATAGTGATCCTTCCCCAAACAAAACAACTAACAGGAAAAGAGCCTGGCAGAGTGATACATGCCTTCAATCTCAGCAAGCACTCAGTTCAGAGGAGGGCGGTTCTCTGAGACTTGAAGTCCAGCCTGCTCTACTTGTGTGCTTCAGGCCAGCCAAGGTAACATAGCGAAACTCTGTCTTTTAAAAAACAAAACAAAACAAAACAAAACAAAACAAATGGATGCTTATAATTCTAGCACTCAGGCACAGCAGAGACAGTAGAATGGGGAGTTCAGTGTCAGCCCACTGTGGCCTATATAATGATACCAAGTCTTAAAGCATACAGACACCCCCTCCCCTCCCCAAACCACTTGCATATACTTGCAATACTTTTTAAATATTTAGTAACTTGTGTTTAACTAATGTTTAAATAACTAATCAAATTCCCTGTGTTATAGAGTATTTTGAGTGTGAGTGTGTGTGTGTGTGTATATATATATGAATGATGTGGTGACAATAACATTAAAATTGCTATTTATGTGTTTGTGAGCTTATAGGTACCAAATACTTCCAGGAGTGCTCGTAACTCAGAGAAGGGCATTAGCTTCCCTGAAAAACCGAGTCATAGGAGGCTGTGAGCCACCCAGTATGGTGAAGAGCAATATGAACTCTTAACTACTAAGCTCCCTCACCATCACTGGTGTCAGTCTCTGTCATCACAGAAAAGTCTGAATATTCCTATAACAAGCTTAGTTTTACCAATACTGCTTTCTAGAAATTTAACAACTGTGAATAAACTATAGAGTGAATTGCACTGAATTAAGCATGTTTTCAGATTTCTAAAAGTGACTATTGTTAAAATTGTCTTTTTATTAGGACATATACTTTCTCTGATACAAAAGAAAAAATCATTTTAACCTTTGGAAAGGTAGAGTTTTATAAATATACTTTGTAAATACAGTAAACATAAGTTAAAATACAAATAGACATTCAGAAGTTATTTAAATGTGTCATTTCTCAGATAAGAAAGCTGTAGATTTTGCTGTAATTTATTACAAAGCCAAGTTATATTCTGTTACTTATGTAAAATAGTGGTCTTTGTTTAGCTTCTTCGTGTGCAAGGAGAATTGTGTAGTTCCATTGATTGCTTCCATGCAATGGAAATCTGACCTTTAGCAGATGTTTGAGAGGTTGCCAGCACAGCATGATCAACCAGCTAGACAGTTTCCCCTTGTTTTTTGACAGGCCTTTAATGGTTTAGTAACATGCCACATTCTTTTCATTCTATCTGAAGCTTTGTAAATTACTAACATTATGCTGTAAGATGCTGATAAAATAGCTCCCCTGTCAAGGATTACCTCTTCTAACTTAAGAAGAAGAAATCATTGCTAAAAATCTTTTCAAAATATTGTTGAGTGAATAATATTTTGAGTTGTCGTTTTTAGACTGTGAAATTGTTAAGGTTACTTGTATATGTCGCATTTCTCTTGTAGAAAGTAGAAATTATTTCAGGGCTGCCATGTTTTAGTGGTAGTTTTAGGCACTTTTTTTTTATTAGTTGACTCTTAAAAATAGTAACTTTTTAATAAGGATTGTTTGTTTGTTTGTTTGTTTGTTTGTTTCCACAGAGAAGTATTCTGTCTAGAACTTGAATCCACATTAAAACTTGTTCCCTGAAAGAAAGTGTTTTTTAGGCCAAGTAATAGGTTCAGCTGTGTAGCTCAGCTAGAACACTGTAAGCTCTGTTTTCTTAGCTTCGTCCACTGAGTGCACAGGAAGGGAGAGGAGGAGAGCCTTAATGTTTGAGAACTAAGTCATGAATGGCCAGGCCCAGCACTTGCCAGACTGCATCTTTTCCTGCAGGTGTTGGTTTTCCATAGGGCATTACAGTTGCTTTCCATTGTGTTAGATATGGCAAGAGAGATTATATTTTAAACAACATTTGAGGAATATAGTCTTGTTTGGTTTGCAGTATAGATTTGTAGCCATTTTTGTGTTCAGGCTTATATACTGTAGTAACTCTTCCAGGGAATTCCAATTAGCAGCGTTAGTATACCTGTGCATATACCACCCTTCAATAGTAAAAAAAACCTTAAAGACCTCTTCAGTACCAGAAATTATAAGAGTGTGCTAACTAAAATAGAAAAGGTGAAATACATAGGATACGGTTTCACTAAATACCATGGACAAAAGAAGACTGATTACATACTGCTTACAAGTGAGTGAGTTCTCTATTTTCTTATATAAATGAGTTTGCTAATAACTGTCCCATTCTTCTTTCATACCAGTGTAATATTTTAATAGGTGAGGGGTATGTGATTTAGGAAATGAGTAGGTTTAGTTCCCAATACAACACTACAAACAAAAAGTAGATAATGACACCAACATTTATATGTCAAGTAGTTGCTATTAAATAGAATTTTACAGAGAGAGGCTAGGGTATTTTGTTTTTTTCTTTTGTTTTGTTTATTTTGAGATACTGTGTCTCTGTGTAGTCTCAGATTTCCTGGAAACTTGCTGTCTACAGCAGGCTGGCCTCAAACTCAGAGATCCTCCTGCCTCTGCCTCTTGAATGCTGGGATAAAAGGAGTTTGCCACCAGGGCCCAGCCCAGGAAGCCTAGGTTTCTCCAGATTTTCATTGTCTACCAGAGGCTATTATTTTGCTTTTTGTAGTTTAGTTGATATGAAGTTATTACTGAAAAAAATTTATTTTGAAATAGGCGGTGTTTTGAGTTGTTTGCTTAACTGATGGGCTGTCTGATTGCAAGTCTTCCTGGTGTTGCAGTCACTCTTTTGTTCTACTTGGAGTGGCTTACATTTTTACTGGGTTTTTTTTTTTTAATTGTAATTTAAAACAGCCATAATAGTAAGAAATGTACATAGGAAACTTTGTAGGTTCAATTTAGTGATGTATAGCTGACATATAATTATAATTCCTGTAGCTATATACAGTACTAAGAAACTCATTTTGGAAAAAAAATATAGGTTCTGAAATGGCTATGTTACTTACTTTGATTTGCTGTGATTTGCTCGTGACAGGAAGGCATAACAGCAGGAGTGAGGCTGGCCTGGAGTGGAAAAGCAAATTGATAAACATTTCACCACACACAGGAAACATCAGGCCAGCTTGAAAAGTCTCAGAAGTCTACCTTTTGAGTACTGCCGTGACTTTTCCAGCAAGGCTTCTTTCTCCTAAGGATTCCATCTCCATCTCAAACAGCATCACCCATAGGGACCAAGTACTCGAGCACGTGAACCTGTAGGGAACATTTTATATTCAAAGCTCACATGGAGTTTTCTAGGTAAACATTTTTATATATAATTATACTACTATAGTTTCATCTATACTTGTTTTTAGATTCTGGAATTTTAGAGGTTAGAATTCCAAAATCTGGCAGGAAATTATACCATATGCTTCCTGAAGGCTATAGTGGAGAATCTTTTCGGGCTTTTATGAATATGTGACCCAGTCTTCTATTGTTACACTCTGTTTTATAATAAGGTAGCTAATGTGACATCTATGATAGTGGCATTAAAATTACTGAGGAACATGAGCAAAATGTGACCTTAGTTTAAGAATACAATAAATTAAAAAGGTTGTGTTAATCAGCATTTGGTTTTGAATACAAATGAGAGAACCAATCCAAAGGAAGAAAGATTAGTTTGGCTTATGATTTTAGAGGTAGGCCACAACCCAAGTTTGTCTGGTTCTGCTGTTTGATATCAGAAGTGAGTTAGAATTGTCCATAGGAACCTGTGGGTCAGGTTTCTTCCTTCATGGCACCCATGCAGTGCAAGATAACCAGATGGGTTAGGGCCAGCTAAAATGCTTGAAAGCAAACCCCAAGTTCCTACTTCTTCCAGTTATGCCCCGCCTTCTGCAGTTCCACCAGCTTCCAGTAGTCTATTCAGATTTTTAATACATCAGTGTATTAAACCACTGATTAGGTCAGGGCTCCTATGTTTTTATTTGTTGCAAGAAATGTCCTGGCATACATACTAAGAGGTATGCTTTCTGAACCTGGGCACTTCTCAGTCCATCTTGTTTGCTGTCTCAATTCCCCATTTATAAGGAGAAGGGAGAAGGACAGGGGAAATAAAATTGAACTAAGTATACTAGAAATAACTCTCAAAAATGTTTTTCTTAGACTCACTCTGTTGTATTCACATTTGCATATTCCACTTGTGAGTGTGGAGGCCGGAGGACAACTGAAGAGGTTCTTTCCCTCTGCCATGTAGCTCTTGGTGATCCAATTCAGGTAGCCAGGCTGCTCAGCAAGCACCTTTATCTGATGAGCCCAGAGACTATCTTGTTGTGGAGCACTGGTTGCTCTAGAACTTACTATGTATCCCACATTGACCCTCAACTTTCAGGGACAACAGATAGGTTTCACCTCACCCAGCTGGAAATAGTCTCGTAACACTAAAGGAATATGGGAAAGACTTTTTTTTTCTTTATTGTTTGAAGTAACATTAACACTTGGATGTTCATTGTGAATAAACAGCTTAAGCTTGGCTGAGAATTATCTGCCTAGGAAACAACATTACTTACCCATATTTTGACCATCTGCTTTATGTAAGATTTTTGAGTTAACAGAATAAGGATTAAACATTATGCGAAGATGATTTCTCTAAAGGACTGAATATAGATAGACAAAGAGTCATAGAAGATCAAGACCTTGTCTTGCCTTAAAAAAAGAGAAAGAAATTAGGTCCTAAACTAGCAGGGAGGAAATGGGGAGAACCCTCTTCTGAAATCCCAATAGGATGGGCTAGAGAGATGGCAGTGCCAGCAGAGAGCTTGTGGTGCAAGCAGGAGAGGGCCTGAGTAAAGAGCCAGGGAAGACAGCAGGCCCCAGCGAATTTCACTAGTGAACAGTGTGTCATCTTCCTTTCAGCAATCATCTTCCCCCCGCTTAATAGAATATTCCTCCTATCCTAGAGACCCACTGATAACCATCTCCAGGGAACAACTCTCTTCTGTCAGCCCTAAGGTGGGAAAGGCACTGCCTAAGTACTGTGGCTTACATAGACTGTAGTCAGTTTTTATATTGGCTGTACTTCTCCCCCAAAGAGTTATGACTTTGCGGGCTTCTCTGTGGTAAACTCGATTGTTTACTGGTATTTTCCAACTTTGGGCTTAGCTTAACTTTCTTTTACTACCCCTGCCATTGCTATGATCCTACCATCAGTCAATTCTCTTCTTTAATCTAGTGTGTGTGTGTGTGTGTGTGTGTGTGTGTGTGTGTGTGTGTGTCTGTCCGTGTCCATGTACTGTATTATTAATGTGCTTACACCTTGACAGTTTAGTCCTAAATGGCTTTAATCTTTCATAATATTTTGTCTTTTAAAATGTAGATAAATTACCTTAATCCCCCCCCAAACAAAAGGTTTCAATTGATAATGAAAACTTAGCATTAATCGTAAGAAAAAAATAGCTCAATATAAACTTTCAGAAAGCTTTGTGTGTGTGTATGAACACGCATGAAGTATTTCTTTATGTCTACATTCTAGATTGAGTTTTTCTCAACCTTCCTAATGCTGTAACACCATAATAGTTTCTCAGGTTCTGATAACCCCCTCAATCATAAAGTTATTTCATTGCTACTTCACAACGGTCATTTTGCTACCATTATGAATCGCAATATAAATGCCTGATATAGAGGATGTCTGATATGTGGCGCCCCCCCCCCCCCCAAAGGTGTGAGACCTATGGATTGAGACTCTTCTCTAAAAGAACCTTCAAGACTCTAGAAGATGGTATGGGGTGGTGGTGGCTGGAGAGATGGCTCAGTGGTTAAGAGCACTTACTACACTACCAGAGGACTTGGGTTTAATGGCAGCTCACAACTGTAACTCCTGTTTCAGGGGATCCAACACCCTCACACAGACACAGACACAGACACAGACACAGACACACACACACACACACACAGAGAGAGAGAGAGAGAGAGAGAGAGAGAGAGAGAGAGAGAGAGAGAGAGAGAGAGAGACAGACAGAGACAGAGACAGAGACAGAGACAGAGACAGGAAAAATACCGTGCACATAAAATAAAAAGAAATATTTAAAAAAAGACAGATAGTATTGGATTCCCTTGGAGCTGTAAGATGCCTGATGTGGATACTTTGTCTGGACTGAGCAAGGAACCTCTGCAAGAACACCCTTAACCACTGAGTCTTCCAGCACCATTCCAGACAAACTGTACAAGAATTGATTTCAAGGTGCCTTTCAGAAAGAGAAGGTTTAATTTCATGTGTGAGTTGTTTGTCTGCAATTCTGTATGTTCATCATGTAAGTTCAGTACCTGCAGAAGCCAGTTCAGGGCATAGGATCAGACGCCTTGGAACTAGAGTTCCATAGAGATATGAGCCACTATATGGGTGTTGGGAACCAAACCTGCATATATTTTTCCCCGCCCCCAACCCCATTTTCTAGGGACACATTTTTTTTTTCTTTGTTTCCAAAAAATCAGGTCATATTGGAAACATTAGAAATACATGCCTAATTCCTGCTCATGCTTATTTTGGCTCTGTAGATAAATACTAATTTAAAAAGGGGTTAAGTATTTTCTTACTTTTCTCATTTTGTATTCATTTACTTTTTAATTATCTTTCTTCTACCATTTCCAGTTTTCTCCTCAATTCTCCTTGGTGGAGAAGATAAATACAAAGCAAGCTCCATGTGAGTAGTTTATTGTCTCTGCATCTGTTAATTCTATAGCATGTTTCTTCATGTCAGTAGTCTTGTTTCTCCTTAATTCATCCTCTTACATTCATTTAGTAAATGGGTCTATTTGGTTTTCTTTTTTGAAACTGAGTCAAATAAATGAGAATCTTTATATTAATTTGTAAGCATTCTTATTTATGTTTTCCTGCTTCTATTTTTCAACATATGTACTTTAAAATTTGATAACAGAAAACTCTATACTTCCCTCTTTTATCGTGTGTGTGTGTGTGTGTGTGTGTGTGTGTGTGTGTGTGTGTGTGTGTGTGTGTTTTATTAGGAATTGAATTTAGGGCTTGAACATGCCAGGCAAGTAAATATTCTACTGGTGAATGTGCCATATTTCCAGCTCCACCCCACCCTGTGTCTGCATCTCCCCTCCTCCCCCCTCCACCACCACGGTTTTTCTATATAGCCCTGGCTGTCCTAGAACGCACTCTGTAGACCAGGCTGGCCTCAAACTTAGAAATCCGCCTGGCTCTGCCTCCCAATTGCTGGGATTAAAGGCATGTGCCACCACTGCCTGGACTACATGTTTTTATTAACCCACTTACCCATTTATTCATTCAGTTCACTGAAATTTATAAAATTCTTGCATATATGGTGCCCTAGAAAGTAAATTTGATATAACTTTTACTATATATATTTCATACTTTTATAGAGAATTCCATCCTTTTATAATTGTTCACATCTGCATAATTAAAGCATAATTTTTGCATTTTAGTTTTTTGTTTTGTTTTTTCGAGACGGGGTTTCTCTGTATAGCCCTGGCTGTCCTGGAACTCACTCTGTAGACCAAGCTGGCCTCGAACTCAGAAATCCGCCTGCTTCTGCCTTCCAAGTGCTGGGATTAAAGGCGTGTGCCACCACCGCCCAGCTGCATTTTAGTTTCTTAAACATATTAATGACTGGTGTTTTTTTTTTTTTTTTTTAACTTAATATGAGGCATTGTAAAAGTTTACTCCAGCATGAGTTCTGGCTTGCCATATATTAATTATGTAGTCCTGTTGGACACATTGTCTAACCTTTCTGGATGTCACCCTGCAGTGGCAGAGGCAGGTAGATCTGTGAGTTTGAGGCCAGCCTGTTGCGCAAAGCAGGTCCTAGTCAGGGAGGACCACATAGCAAGACCTTGTTTCACCTCTCCTTTCAAAAAGTGTCTTGTTTTAAATATAGCTCATGTACCAAATGGTATATTACAATTGTATACATGTAAATAAAGAATATTTCTTCTGCTGTGATGGGTCATACACTGATCAGTTAAAAAATGGTAAGGTACATTGTGTTTGTGTAAATAGATCTCAGTGTGTACTTGTGCTTAAAATTAGGTTTTTAAAGAGGATTTGGCATTTAATAACATATTCAAAGTTCATACTTATCGTTTCCCTAAAAACAAAATATGGAGTGAAAATATGCTAGGCATGTCTTTTAATCTCAGCACTTAGGCAAGAGGCAAGCAAGGCTCTGTGAATTCCAGGGCAGCATGGTGTTCTACAGAAAAGTTCTCGGTCATCCAGGGATACACTCTTGATAGATTGTCTCAACAAACAAAAATTCATTATTCTAAGAATTTGGGTTATCAAGTCTATTTCAGAAACCCATGAACATCAAGGATTCATCTTTCTTTTATAGCTTTATGGAAACCATCTTTATGATAATGAGATTTTTATTTAATAGACATATTCCAAATAGTAGATGGTGATGGAATGATACACTTAGAATATTGCCATTTTGTAGATTTAAGGAAAATACTGGATTTAGATAGTAATTATCGTTGGCACAAATACATCATATGTACAGATAATTTATGCCATTTCTTGAGGAGTGTGTTGATAGGAAATCTTGCTGTATAGCCAGTGTGGCTCTTAGCCTGCTTCAGCCTCTTATGTGCTAGGACTAGTGGAACTGCAAGTATGTGCCACTGAGACAGACTCACATATGTATGTGCATTGATAAAAATATCATGGTACTACTTATTTGGTGATTTTCTCTAATAATCCTGAATTTGAGTGTGGTGGTTTAAATATGCTTGGCCCTATTAGGAGATGTGACCTTGTTGGAGTAGGTGTGGCCTCATTAAAAGAAGTTTATCACTGAGTTCAAGGTCAATATACAAAGTTCTAGGACAGCCGAGCTTAGGCAGTGAGGGATTTGGAAAACAGTAATAGAACAAGCTCCATTCCCAGCAAGCAGCAGGACTCAGCAGTTTGGGCCATGTGCCTCTGGCTTTAGAGTAGAGAATAGAAGGGACTATTGGGACAGTTGATGCTGGTTTGCTAGAGCTATCACATTAATGACGATTGGTGACGATTAATGTGTAATCGTCACCAAGGTGGTACTGATTTTGAAGGCATGAAGGAGTCATGGAGAGCAGAGTTTTGCCAGTGTGAGGGCAGGGAAGGCCATTGGTGAGGTGCAGCCTCAGTTACAGTTGATGGCCCAGAATTGAAGTGGTCAGAGGCTTGGCACCATGAAGAGAGCCTATCAGATGATATTGGTGAAGCCTATTTGCAGTGGAAGACTCCAGCATATTGGAGATACCAGTACCATGGGATGACCACCAAGAACAACAGCAGCAGTGGAGTGGAGTCAACCAGAGCCTAGAGTACTACAGAGGGCAGAGCTGGAGAAGTGACACCAGCCCTTTGGAGGAACCCAGAAGATCATGTGTGGATCCCAGGCACTGGAACAAGAAGCTGTGAAGTTGAAGTTGCCTTGGTGACCCCAAGATGTTAAAGATGCCAAAGCCATGGAATGCCTACTTTGGAATGCTACTAACCCGGAGTAGAAGCAGCCCAGGAGAAAGAAGTTTATTGCAGTCAACAAAGATGGAAAAGGAGTTGGAGATCTGAAGACCGCCTTGACATCAGACAAGGAGATGTAGCGTTTGGAGTTTGCCCAGCTGGTTTCTTGTTTTGCTTTAGGAATTACAGTTAAATAATTGGATGAATCTCAGAAGAGACTTTGAACTTTGGACTTTTGACATTTGAGACTGCTGTAGACTATGGGGACTTTGGAATTTGGGCTAAATGTACTTTTTTATTATGCTGTGGCTAGACCCATAGACTCATGTGTTTGAACAAGCCTATGGGGGCCAGGAAGTAGAATGTGGTGGTTTGAATATGCTTTGATCAGGGAATGGCACTATTAGGAGGTAGGTGTGGCCTTGTTGGAGAAAGTGTGGCCTTGTTGGAGGAGGTGTGTCATTGTAGAGGTTGGCTCTGAGAGAGTTTCCATCTAGCTGCCCTGAAGCCAGTCTTCAGATGGAGAGGTAGAACTCTCAGCTCCTCCTGCACCATGCCTGCCTGGATGCTGCCATGCTCCCATCTTAAAGATAATAGAGTGAACCTCTGAACCTGTAAGCCAGCCCCAATAAAATGTTGTCCTTATAGGAGTTGCTTTAGTAATGGTGTCTATTCACGGCAATAAACCCCTAAGACATTGATTAAGAGTACATCCAAAAGTTATAGGAAGTACAAGGACAGAGGCACATGATTAAAGAAAGCACATTGAATAATCTAATGAACTAATGACTTGATTTCTTTAATAATAGAATCACATCAGGCAAACATGTCATGGAAATGTATAAACAATGGTAGATTCGAGAGGCACATCAACTAGCTGGAATTTGTGATCCTTCGAAGAAGTTAAAGCATGCAGAATGTCCATCCTGCGAGAAGTAAATGCGGACTTATTGTAGACAGCTTTTAGAGAGTCAATTGGTCATGAGTTTGAAATTGTTAAAACAACTGGGCTTGATGGTGAACACCTTTAATCCCCAGACTGGGAGGCAGAGGCAGTCAGATTTCTGAATTCTAGGCTAACCCTATTCTATAGAGTGAGTTCCAGGACAGCTGGGGCTATACAGAGAAAAACTGACTGACCAACTAACCCACTGGATGGATGGATGGATGGATGGATGGATGGATGGATGGATGGATGGATGGATGGATGGATGGGATGGGATGGGGTGGGTGGATGGATGAATGGATGAATGGATATAACTAAATGTAATTGTTGAAGCTGACAGTGAGTACATTATGTTCCTGTTTCTGTACTAAATGGTTAAAAAAATATTTTGAACCTTGCTTTTTATGTATTTCCATTAATTTAGTATACTAAACCAAGACTTACAGTTTTTTTGTTTGTTTGTTTGTTTGTTTTGTTTTTTTTTTGGTTGTTGTTTTGTTTTTTGTTTTTTGAGTGCTGGTATTACTAAAGGCCTGCACCACTAACACCTGACTCTTTAATTCTTTGTAAGTGAATGACCAGTTTATACTTGCAGATTTTGTGTTTATTTTTAAAATTGAAAGATTGCAGTTGGCTAATAAGAATCAAAGTTCTTGTTCACAGGGATTAATTTTAATAGAATGATAACGTTTTTCTCAGTTCTGTTTTTCTGTTAAAATTTTCACAGCCTGAAAATATAAATACCTCTGAAAGTTAACAGTAGTATGTACAAGTAGTTATGTTCCCTTCCCACACTTACCTTAAGTATAGGACATGACAAATAAATATGTGTTCCCATGACCCCTGTATCTTTTGTGGAAAGATGCCATTGAAGTATGGTGGCTCATGTATCCAAGCCCAGCACTCAGAGAACTGAGCCAGAAGGCTCTTTCGGAAATTCAAGTCCAGATTGAGCTACATTGTAAGTACAGCTAGCCAGTGCTAAATAGAAAGATTTTATCTCAGGAAAAAAAAAAGTGTTATCCATTTCTCAAAGGATCTGGACTGTTTTCTAGAATGTCTTTATAAACAGAACAGCTTTGAACTCAAAAACAAGTAGATTTTTTTTTTCTGTCTGAAACTCCTGGAAGACCGTATTTATTGTCACTTAATTTTGGATCACTTCTCTAAGTTCTCTCTCCACATAACTTAAAGTATTTCCAGTTACACTTCGTCTCTGTGCATGTGTAGACTGCCAGTGGCTCACCTTTTTCAGTGTCTGAGGGTCTACAGGCTTGAGTTTTGTGGCTTTTCATCATGAGTAGTACCTGTTCACAGATTTTCACTTATTGTTTGTATGTATGTATGTATGTGCTTCCTTTTTTGAGATTTGTAAGTTTTTCTGTCTTACTATATACATTTTATCAAATACATTATTTGGGTTTTTTTTTTGTTTGTTTGTTTGTTTGTAGCTTCTTTCACATTGTTACCATTAACTTATCACAAGAGTAAAAATTAAATTTGAAAGCATTTTTTTATAGATTATGATCTTAATATTCTAAGAACCATTTTGCTACTCAGAGGCCATAAGATTTTGACTTTAATAAGTATTTTACTTAATACCCTTAAGTTTGAGCAGTTGAGTCTTAAGTTTTGTGTAGAATATGAAGTATGGGTTCAAGTTAGATGGCTGCATTGTTGTGTTTCTGACGTCTGATTATCTCCTCAGTATTTATTGAGGAAACTTACCCATTCTTCCTTGAAATGACATTGAACATTTATGAAGACCAAATTTCATTTCTTATGGATTTATTTCATGTCATCTTTTGATTGATTTTTGTTTTCTAGCTTTTTGGCAGTATTGTTAGATATGGCAACTTTGTTTTTAGTTTTAATTTAATCTTTATTATTAGTGCGCGTGCGTGTGTGCATGTGTACATCAGGGAGCATGTAAACAGGTGTCAGAGGGCAATCTCTGCAGTTAGCTCTCTCCTTCCACCTCTTTGGGCTCCAGGGTTTGAACTCGGATTGCCAAGCTCACTCAGCAATCGCCATTATTCCCTGGGCCATCTTGCTGACCCAGTGTTCAGTTTTGAGTCAGTAGTTTTAGAAATCCGATTCCTTCTTTGAAATTGTTTTCGCTTTTCTATTTCTTTATACTATCGTGTATATTTTAGAATCTACATAAAGAAAATCCTAATGGGATTGTAATTGGGATTATACTGAATCTCCAAATCAGTTTGGGTAGAATTGATTTTAATAACTGAAACTTTCAATTCATGTATGTAGTTATTTTGTTTATTTTGCTGAGCATAGATTTTTTTCCCATTATCATTTTGTAGTTTTTCCCATACATGTTCTAAGCCTATTTTGTTACATTATTTCTTTGTGATTTCTACTTAACTTTATGTACTTGTATTCCTTTTCTCATTGCTGCAATAAAATTCTTGACAAAAACAACTGTAAAGGAAGAAAGAGTGTATTCTGCTTCATAGCCTGAAGGTACAGTCCACCATGGTGAGGCAGGCATAGCAGGAGAATGAGGTGGCATGCTGTTCACACTTTGTCTTCAGGAACAGAGAGAGGGAATGCTGGTGTCTACATGTAGAGTGGCTCTTGTCACTCAGTTAGTTCCCTAACACGTGGGTCAAGAGAGTTGTCTCCTAGCCTGTCAAGTTAGCTGTCAGTATTAGTCATCCTAAGACAGCTTAGTGTTTGAAACAGGGCCTATTGCCGCTCAAGGCTTCAGAAATCAACACCTTTGTCAGAGATTAGCTGCAGCAGCAAATTATCACTTGTTCAAATGTCAGTCTCTGTGACTGGCCCACTGGCCCACCCAGCTAGAAAGTGTTCTTTATATGTAAATGATTTGCTTCTGTTAGGGTTTGTAGATATGTCTGTAAGCAGTACTTATAAACTGAAAGGTGTAGATTAATTGATGGATTTTTTTTGGGGGGGGGAGGGGTCGAGACAGGGTTTTTCTGTGTAGCCCTGGCTGTCCTGGAACTCACTCTGTAGACCAGGCTGGCCTCGAACTCAGAAATCTACCTGCCTCTGCCTTCCAAGTGCTGGGATTAAAGCCGTGCGCCGCCACCACCACCGCCTGGCAAGGTAATTGTTACTAAAGGTCAATTGCAAACCCGTTGAAGCTATCTTACCCTTATATACTAATATATGGTGTGTAATCTGAGAGAGTTATGCTTTATACATTGCAGATATCATTAGGACTGCATTTGGGCCTCAGTTGTTTTGTTGTTTTGGTTGAATCCAGGAAAATAATTGAAGTGTTGAGATTCCAGTTTATGTTGCTGTGCATGCACTCTCAGCCTTTCCCTTTTGCAAGGAATCATGTGTTCTATGACTAAGCTACATTTTTAGCTTGATTTTGAAATTTTTGGTGACTGTTTTAGTTAGGGTTTCTAATGTTTCGAACAAACACCATGACCAAAAAGCAAGTGGAAAGAAAAGGGTTTATTTGGTTTATACTTCCAGATCACAGTCCATCATTGGAGGAAGTCAGGAAAGAACTCAAGCAGGGCTGGAACCTGGAGGCAGGAGCTGATCCAGAGGCAATGGAGGGTGTTGCTTCTGATTTGCTTCTCATTGCTTACTCAGTCTCCCAAGGGATGGCACCACACACCATGGGCTGGGCCCCCCGCATTGATTACTAATTGAAAATGCCTTACAGCTGGGTCTCATGATGGCATCTTCTCAACTTTGACTCCTCCCTCTCTGATGATTCTAACTTATGTCAAGTTGGCACTCAAACCAGCCAGTACAGGAACCTAATCATAGCAGATTTTGATTTTAAATTTTTGTTACAGAATTATTTATACAGTGCATAGGTGAATCTTGTAGCAACATTTTCATTGTTTTCGATACTATTTTATAGAATGTTTTTCTTGGTAGTCTAGTAGCAAATCAGGGAAGTTCTATAGATAAGCTCAGTGGTGGTGATGTACAGGGAAACTGTTGGTGAAGGGTTTAATGTTGGACGATTGGTACCTAACACTTTGCTGACTCATGTGCTGAGGAGTGTTTTTGAGCTGCTCTTCTTGCCATGCAGTCAGTTGAGTCATCTTTGTGTCACAGAAGTGAGTAAGGTCCTTGTTCTAAGAGAACCCTACAAAGCTCCAGCACTTAGGAGGGCAAAACAGGACGGTCACAAGTTTGAGACCGCCCTGGGCTACATAATTGTACCAAGACCTCTGCAAAACAAAACAAAACAAAACAAAACAAAACAAAAACTGAATAGTAATGTTAATAATGTATTTTCTGATTCTGCTTCATGTGTTAATATCATTGCTGTATTTTTTCAAAAAGTGTATGTTTTCTCTCTCTCTTTTTTTTAATAGGTCTACGTGGAATTTGATGACCTTGAATGGGATAAACGGGAGTGGGTTAAAGTTTATGAAGATTTTTCAACTTTCTTGGTGGAATATCACTTAATTTGGGCCAAAAGGAAGGACCCTAGCCAGACTCAGGGATCAAAGAGCAGACAAATTCAGTGGCCTGCACTGGTAAGATCTTTTCGTGTTTTATTAAGGGTTCTCAGTTGTTTGAGATGCGTGAGCATTGACTGGAAGTTAGACGTGTTTGGCCAATTATAGTTTAATATTCTTGAAAACATTAGCAGAACTTTCAAAGCACTGAGTGTTGTGTTCCAGTTTAATTAATATTTTTCAGAATATTTAGTTCATAGACT
Organism: Arvicanthis niloticus; assembly: GCF_011762505.2. NCBI lineage: Eukaryota > Metazoa > Chordata > Mammalia > Rodentia > Muridae > Arvicanthis > Arvicanthis niloticus. Next base: position 42,283 of record NW_023046185.1, read on the forward strand.
GTTTTATCCAATTAGGTGAAAACTTAAATTTGGTTGTAGATTAGATGAGAAATAGTCATTCAGATGCTTTCTGTGTGGTGTGGAACATCTGTGTTGAATGAAACTTTAAAGTGAAAGACAAACACATGGCAGGACATGATTCTTCTTGGTCTTATTAATCAGTCCTCACTGTAAGTCATAACATGTTCAAGTAGTGGGTCAAATTAATTTATAATCAGGAATGGTTTGTTTAAGGAAACATTTTAATACAGTTCTCATTATTTAAAGAGTTTTTGAAAAGAAACATACAAACTAAACAAGATTACTAAATTCTGTTAGGCAAGCCAGGTATAGTTGTATGTATAATCCCAACAGTTTAGGAGGTGACACGGGAGGATTGGATCAGCATTCTCTATGGAGTGAGTTCTAGACTAGCCTGATATCCTTTCTCTAAGAACAAAAGAAAATTTTATTAGGAAAATTACCACATTTAATAACTGTTACTGTTTTCTGGCAAAATGCCTATCAAGTGATGAACAGGCAGTGGTTCCTTTAAACTAATCTCATTAGCATGGTGGAAATCCTTTAAAAATTAATAAACAAGAGTTGGAAAGATGGCTTAGTATGTAAAAGTTTGAACTTCTCTAGAGGTCCAGTGTTTGGACCTCTAGAGAACCAACACCCATTTTGGGTTGCATGCAGCTGTGCCTGTAACTCCAGCTTGAGGGGATCCAGAGATCTTTTCTGACCTCTGGATGCCTGTACATACATGGTACATACATGGTACACTAATAGATGCACACAAAACACATTCTAAAAAGCCATTAAACCTTATTCAAAGTATTTGATAGAATCAATCAGTCAGTCTCTCTCTTTCTCTCTCTCTCTCTCTCTCTCTCTCTCTCTCTCTCTCTCCCTCCCTCTCCCTCTCCCTCTCCCCCCCCCCCCTCTCTCTCTCTCTCTCTCTCTCTCTCTCTCTCTCTCCAATTTCAACACCAAATTCCTAATACTGAGATTAGACCTGGGCCTCCATCACTCTACTAATGAGCATATCTCTTGCCTTCCAAGTTTTTAAAAGTGTAATTTGCCTACATATTTTTTTATTTTAGTTGGTTAACTCTTTAATTCTTTTCTACATATAAAATAGAAATTTACTTTATCTATTTTGAAGACATACATGATTTAAAAAGTAGAGGCTAGAGATGTAACTCAGTAGTAGAATACTTGTGCACATCTACATATCCCTGGATTCAATATCGATAGAAAGAAATTAAATAATAGAAGATATGACAAAAGGAAGGAATGGGATCAATTGAATCAATAGCATTTCAAAAGAAAATTAAGTATGGAAAATGATTTTCATGAACTGTACTTTTAATAGAAAACTTTCAAATAGCAAAGTTAATCATTTCATCTATGAGCTTAAACAATTTTATTAAATAAATGTGCCAGCTCCCAGTATTATGTGTGTGTTGGCATGCCTTTGTTCTCAGTGAGTAAAGTTCAGTGAGTTCCAGGCCAGCCTGGTCCACACAGTGAGTTTCTGGCTGGCCAGGGCTTCATAGTAAGACTTTGTCTCAATAAACAAACAAAATTTTACAAACCAGGTCAGATGAAGCCTACATTAAGTTTAATAACATATATCATCAACAACAAAAAATTAGGCTGTGACTTGTTGTCTTTAAATTAAAAATCCCAGCCATTTGATTTTACCAGTAAAGATTCCGGAGCCCCATGCTCAGAGAGACAGGAAAAGCACCCAGCTGACCACCTTATTCCACCAAAGTTCCAGAGGAAAAAGCCCCTTTTCTGTCTCCATGCTGTCTTAAATACGTTTCACCCAGTGTCCCTCCTTTCTGTTTACTTAGCTCACTTGCTGGTTACTTGCTTGTCTCTAGACCTAGGGCTGACTTTATTTAACTCTTAGATTAAAGGCATGTGCTATTAAGGCTGAGCCACACCACAAGGTTTGTCCAAGGTTACAGTCTTGGGATCACAATGTGATCAAATAACATGCAGCAATGACTAACATGTTTCAGTTTCTACACCTTAACTTAAAAATAATTCAAACATAAATTTGTATTTATGTATGAGTTTTATATGAAAAGTTTCAAAAGTAGGGAAGAATTAATATCATAAATAAGCAAACTATCTTATCCTAATATTATAGTTGAAGAGTAAAAAACTTTAGGCAAATTATTGCCCTCTCTTAGATTGAATAAGTCAAGTTGAAATTCTGATTAGTATTAATACATTTCCTACTTGCTGAAAAATTTCCAAGGAACTACTTAAAATTATTTTTGTCATTAGTGTAAAATAATTTTTCTGTTGAAAATTTTTAACATTACTGCAGAAAAGATGGCTTGGTGATTAAAAGCATTTGCTATTCTACCAAAAGATGAAGATTCAGTTTCTATTTCCATTTGATGGCTACTTTGTTCTCTGGTGTCTGACTTTCTCTTTAAACTACGGGCACACGGCACACATGTAGTACATACACATGCACTTAGTATACATATATACATGCTGACAAAGCACTCATACGTATAAAATAAGTCTTAAAATGAAAATTTTTAACCTCAAAATTAAAGCTGCTTACAAAATTACCACCCAAAATTTTAATCCACCTTACTTTCTTTGCAAAAATAGTGTACATATAATTAAAAATATAGAGCATACTAACTTGCCGTAAAGTAGGAAATCTTCATTGTGGATTTAATAAATATATAGCTAGCTTAATTCTTCAATGCAGTGAATAAATTATTGTAAAAGATAAAAGTACCATAAATTTTAAGATATCAACCCAAGAAAACTGAAAGAGATTTATTATGTTCTCATGTTCACTGCAACATGAAAAAAGCCAGTGAAGCTTTAAGATATTATGTTAAGTGAAATAACCCAGTTATAAAATAATGTTATAAGAAAATTATTTATAAGAAATAAGCTATAAGCATGGTTTATCTTGTTACTTTTTATGCCATGGAGTTAAATAAAAAGGATAACTTAACATTTGACATGACCATTTTTCATTTCATTTTTCATTCAGTTATAATAGTTCCATTCATATAGTACAACCATTATATACAGAATACCTTTTGTCATACAAAATTTACTTACATCTTGTTATTAAGTAGTGATTCTTCAACCTGTTGGGGGGGGGGGTCGTTCAATACAGGGTTTCTATGTGTAGTCCTGACTGTCTTGGAACTCACTCTGTAGACTAGGCTGGCCTCAAACTCAGAAATCCGCTTGCCTCTGCCTCCCAAGTGCTGGGATTAAAGGCATGTGCCACCACTGCCCGCCTAATTCTTCAACCTCTTATTGGGTGTTACATTCTTTATTTCTATGAATTTACTCCAGATACCTACTATAAATATAAATATCCAAAATTTTCTTTTCTCATGTTGCAGTGGACATAATAAATCTTATTTTTCTTGGGTTGATATCTTAGAATTTGTGGTGATTTTATCTTTTACAATAATTTATTTACTCACTTTACATCCTGATGTAGTCCCCACTTCTTCCAGTCTCCCCTCACATAGCCCTTGTCCTATCCCCCTTCTCTAGTAAGGGGAAGGCCCCCCAGATACTGGCACATCAAGTCACTACAAGACTCTGCATGTCCTCTACCGCTGAGATCAGCCTAGTTAGGGGAACAGTATCCTTAGGCAGGCAAAAGATTCAGGGACAGCCCCGCTTCAGCTACTCAGGGTCCTGCATGAAGGTCAAGCTGCACATCTACTACATATGTGCAGGGGACCAAAGTCCAGCCCTTGCATGCTCTTTGGTTCGTGGTTCAGTCTCTGGGAGCTCCCAAGAGTACAGGTTAGTTGATTCAGTTGGTCTTCTTAAGTTTTTTGACAGTCCTGTACTGAGGTCTCTACTGGTTACAAGGGCTTCCAATTGGTTTACGTTCTTAACATTGTTAGCCCTCCTCTTACCCCTGTCTTTTGTGTAAGTGTGCATGTATGTTGTATTAGTAAGCTCCATCTAATGCATATGATGTTGAGTATCTTTTCACGTCATTATTGGCTAATTGTATATACCTTTGGAGAAATTGCTGTTCATTCTTTTTTCCTCTTTTACTTGGCAATATTTGAATTGTTTGGTATATTTTGCTATTGAGCTTTAAGAAGTCTTTATTGTAGATACTATGTTTCACATGTGATATGAAAATATTCTCATTCATTTTTTGGAATCCTTTTGTATTAGGGTTCTTCCAGTATAACAGAACTTACAGAGTGAATCTCTTCAGAGAGGTAGGCTCCAGTGCTAGTGAAGGAAGCGAATGTGCTATCATGGTGAGGGCAAGCAAAGAGCAAGAGCTTCCTTCTTTCCTGTTGTACTATAAGCTCTAGTGGAAGGTGTGGCCCAGATTAAAGGTGTGTCTTCCTACCTCATGCTCCAGATCAAAGGTGTGTGTCTCTGCCCTCAAAGGTCCAGCTGCACTTCAAACTCAGATCCACTTTCCTTTGACTCCCAAGTGCTGGCATTGAAGATGTTCACCACCCTAATTCAGTTAGGCTGTTATACTGGACACTTTCTGAGCTGTAGTTATTTCTCCACTACTTTTCTGTTGGCCCAGCCCTGCAGATCATCCAATCAGAATGAATCTCGTATTTGTTGTTTCTATAGAATCATGTTTGTACTTCTGTTTTAAACAACCAGCTCATTTTGCTTTTTATTGTATCTGTTTTCGTGTTATCTTCTAATAGCTTGTACATTGTTTAAAGTCAGAAATCCTATGTAGTTATCTTTGTGTGGTTTCTAAGACTGCAGCCCATTAGTGTACCACCAAAGACAATGAATCAATGTCTGTTGCAAAGTGGTAAGTGGACAACAGCCTGGCTAGATGAAAGGTACAGTAAGTTTCTATATATTAATTTATTCTAAAGGACCAAGTATATTCAGCTAAAATGTTAATTTACTAATTTAAAACTAGCAGAAGAGAGCAAATACTGAAAAGCTCAGAGCACTTGTGTTGCAGAACACAAAAAATCTGATTCCTACTTCTTAGTTTGTGTTTTCTTTATAGATATGTAATTCTGGTTATTTTTGATTCTTTGTCTAGTAAGAATCCTTTTATATAATTGTGTATTCAGAGAAAAAAACTCTCTTTGGGCTAAAATGTTGGGATAAAGCTGGTTCAGATTATGGCCTCAAACAAATGTTAGTTACTGAGATGTTAAGACGTGCCTCATTCCAAATAGGAAGTAAACTTTCATGTAAATTCATTTAAAAGCATTTTAAAATAATCAGTTAGAGAGTTTGTACCATTAGAATGGTTAGTAATAAGTTGCCTCTGTCCTTTTGTAAATAGTGACATAGAACTGAAGGATACCTTTAGAGATGTTCTTTTTTAGAAAGGTAAAAGCACTTTGAGAAGATGCAGTTACATCACCATCTTTCTCAGTGACTGCACAGCTTACTGTACCAACTGAGCACGTTGATTCATTCCTTCTGGAGTACAGATAGCATTTTCCTACCTCCCTCCCTCCCTCCTTCTTTCTTTTTGTTTTGGAAGGGGAAGGAAAGATACCATATTGTGAGATTCATAGAGGGGCCTATGAGATGCTCAAATGTAAAGGCACTTGTCACCAGCCTAACAACCTGAGTTTGATACTGGATCCAATGTGGTGGAGAGAGAGAGAGAGAGAGAGAGAGAGAGAGAGAGAGAGAGAGAGAGAGAGAGAGAGAGAGAGAGAGAGAGAGAGAGAGAGAGAGAAAGAACCCTACACCGTATCCTCTGACCTCCACATGCATGCTATGGTCCATGTGAACCTACAGCCACAGTCTCTTTGCCAACTCTTCATGCAAATAAAATGAATAGATTGAATTTGAAAATGAAGAAATGTATACTCTGATTTATTAATTTAGTTCCTAAAAGGGTAGTCTTAAAATGATTTTTAAAAGTAGAAAATGTATTCAATTCATCAGATGTTTGTTAAATACCACGTAGGAATAATAGGAGTTATAGATACAAAAAGTGAAAGGTGTACATTTACCTACAGAAATTGGTGTAGTCTTATTTTTAAAAAGGAGCCCTTCAATGCTTAGTAATTTCAGGATATTGTTAAATATTCTTGGGGTGATGGCTCAGTGGATCAAAGCAGTTGCCATGCAAACAAGAGGCCTGAGGCTCAGATCCATGCCTATTGTAACCTTACACTTGGGAGCAGGGAGCTTTTTGGCATTCTACTAGGGAAACTCTGCCTGCTTCAAAAAATAAAGTGGACAGCAGTTGATCAGACTTTTACGTTAGATCCATACATACGTGTATATACACATGTACATCATAGACAGATACATAGGAAAAGTATTTAATGACATGATAAATATGCATATAGTATAGAGGAATAAATTGAAATTAAAACTCTAAATCTTGCTTACTTTAGAATAAGAGTTATATATTTTAGAATTGTTGTTAAATAATAAATACTAGTTATGATTGTGAAATTTGTCTTTGAATTAAAAAATGTTTCTGGAGACCCCCTCCCTCTTCTTTTTTTTAAAAAAAAAAAAAAAAAAAAGGAAGAAAAACAGAAACAAAAAAAATCCAGGGTCTGTCACCGAGGCCCTGGCTGTCCTGGGATCCACCAGTAGACCAAGCTGGTGTCTAACTCTGAGATATCCTCTGTCTCTCCATTGCTGGGATTGAAGGTGTATATCATCACACCTGGTAAAAAACAATAATTTGGCATGACAGTATTATCTACTGTTGTGTATGTTGGAAGTAATTTTCTTCAAATAGTTACTTTCATATAGTTACTTAGTTTTCTAGTAATAAATTGATAGCTTTTTTCCTGTTTTGCTAATATATTATTTTCAACCCTGTTATCACTACAGAGAACTAAAATTTTATAGTGAACATGACAGCTTAAGCTAAAATAAAATAAACATGAATATTGAAGTTTTCTTCTTAGACAATTCTTGATGGTTTCACACATATGTATGTAATGTATTTTAGACGCTCATTTTCTCTTTCTCTGTCCCATGTCTTCTGAGGTTTTCTTTTAAGTCTGTTTGAATTACTTGTTTGCTTTTAGATTTGCATCACTTATGTGACTGTAGATACCTCCCAGTTCTTCCTTTTTGGAATGGTGGAGTTGAAAAAGAATATTAGAAGTTACCTATCTGCATGTACACCAGAAAAGGACATTAGATCCCATTACAGATGGTTGTGAGCCACCAGGTTTTTGCTGGGGATTGAACTCAGGACTTCTGGAAGAGTAGCCACTGGTTTTAACTGTTGAGCCATCTCTCCAGTGCCATATTAGAAGTTATCTAATTCACTATGTAATCTGCTAAGAACCAGGCTATTAGGTTAAATTTCAAATCATGACCACTTTTTGTGAGTATCTGGCTAAAATACATTATTTATTCTTTGTATATCTCATTTTGTTCATTTATAGTACATACTTCAAAAGACTTTTAAAAATTCAGCGAAAATATGTAGCTAGAAAACTCAGAATAGTATTGGAATGAGTTTTGCTGTATGCAGTAATCTTTGAAGGGTATCTTTACAAGGGTATACATAACTTCTGGTACTGTTTTTTCTTGATGGCTTCCCAGGACCACAAGCACACTGAATCCCATCCTAATACATCTGGTGGTTGTGGTGAATGATCATCAAGATTTCTTTGCCTGTAGTTAGAATTACCTGGGAGATATACCCTGAGCCTCTCAAGTGAAGGAATTATCAGAAAAGTTTGAAAGGGGAAGACCCCCAATAGTAGTATTTATAGCTCCTATACTTTAGAATTTTTACAATTCTTCCATAGGGTTGAACAATGGAAATATTTAATAATTATTGTACTTAAATACAAATTTTTAATTTTTTAAAAAAATCTTTTGTGTTGGTTGGTTTTGTTTTGTTTTGTTTTGTTTGAGACTGTGTCTTTGAAGCCCTGGATATCCAGGAACTCATTCTGTAGACTAGGCTGGCCTTGCACTCAGTGATCCACCTGCCTCTGCCTCCTAATTGCTGGGATTGAAGACATGTTCCACTATCACTCAGCCTTTTTTTTTTTAAATATAAAAAATGGAAAATTAGTAAGTCTTTTGTTTTTAAAGAGTGTAGCCTCTCATACATAACTAGTCAAAATTTTGAAGACTAAACTACAGAAGCTCTCATGATCCAGCAATTAGTCTAAGATTAGTGTATCACATACACTTTGGAGTGGTCCTGGGGACTGAACCCATCTTGAATATGTTGGATAGATACTCTGTCGCTGAGTCTCACTTGTTCCCACCTTGACATACAGCTAAGTGTGACGCACGGCATTACCTGACCACTTACTATTGAAACACCTGATTGCTTTCACACATCGTCTCTGCTGATGCTGCTTTTCTCTTCCTCACTCCTCCTGAGGATCAAACCAGTGCCTGTGCTTCCTGCAACATTTTAACTACTTTGCTGCGAGCCTAACTGTCTACTATCTAGTTAAACACAGCCCACATGTAATATTCACCACCCAGAACTGCATCACTGTAGGGATGAAAGACTTAATATTATAGCCTTAGTGTATGTTAGAAAATTAAAGGCAAAAAGAAGCAAAGTTTCATTTAAGTCCTCTTCCCTTCTACAGTATAATCTTCTGTCTAAATGTCCTGCGTAGTAGATGCTAAGAATTATTGAGTGTGAATTTTCTTGACAGTAAGAACTGTCTGAGATACTGCTCACGGACGACACACTTCTGTAAAAACCATCTGCTTTGTTCATTGTTTATGTCTTTTTGTATATTTTTGATCCACCTGTGTCTAAATTTACCATAGATTGGATGGTAAATTTTGACCTGATCCTAAGTCGTCTAGGTTTATAAATAAAACACTTGGTGTTAATAATGAGTAAAGAAAATTTTCATTGAAATAATTTTTGGTTTACTTACAATTTTAACATTTTTATCAAAGAGGAGTATATATACTGTAATGATAAATGTTAATATTTACATTAGTATTAAAATATGGGCTCAATATTTGATACTTCAGGGCATAGAGCGTCTTTAACATTTTGTGACCGACACTCTGATGATATGGCTGTCAGGACTGAGAACACAGAATCCATACAAAGTGGAAGAAATATGTTAAGGGCCATTTCAAAACGTTACTGCAAAGTCTGACCTAAACCTCAAGCCAAACAGAAACTAAGCAGTTTTTAAAGTCAAGTATAATAATACAGCATAATCCAAAGATTTTATAATTTGATGTACTTGAAGGACAGTAGGAAAACAAAGTGTTTGCCATCCCTATTATATTATAGTCACACCAGAAAGCCTCCTATATGGAATAAAAGCACTGTAGTGTGTAGTATGCACGACTCTCAGACCTAAGCCAGGGCATCCCAGATAGCTGTTAGTAAGTAGTATGTGATAAATGCATGCGATGTGCCCGAAGTGTGCGTGTTCGTTACACACTGCAGCATGGCTGTATGCTGCCAGAAACACCTTAGACTTGTCACATTTTAAACATTTTAAAAATAATTTTTGTTTGTTGCATATTCCTAAACCTTCTACACCAGAATGTTCAGGAACTCACAGGGTTAGGTACCTCCCCCCAAATAGAGTTGTGACCAATTATTTAAGAAATTCTGGCTTGGGCTGGAAAAATGAATGGCTTACTGTTAAGAGCACTGCTTTTTTAAGAATTATTTACTTTATGTATGTGAGTACACTGTCACTGTTTTCAGACACACCAGAAGAGGGCACCACCATGTGGTTTCTGGGAATTGAACTCAGGAACTCTGGAGGGGAAGCCAGTGCTCTTAACCCCTGAGCCATCTCTCCAGCCCCACTGTTCTTAAAGAGGACCCATGTTCCAATTCTTTGTACTTACATGGTGGTTCAAAATCAACTGTAACTCCAGTTTCAGGGGATCTAACACTCTCTGCCCCTTTACAGGTTCTATATATACATATGATATACATACATACTTGAAGGCAAAACACGCAGACACATAGTGTCACTAAATCTTTAGGGAAAAAAAAAAAAACAACAAAAAACAAACCAAGACCCCAGAAGTAGTGGCATAGACAACAGAAAGTTATTTCCTACAAAGCCACAGTCATGTTTGTTGGGTTACTTCCTTCTGGTGGCCATGGGGACAGGGTTTGTTACAGACCCTTCCCCTTGACTTGGAGATGGTAGTCAGACATACTAGATTTATGGCTCACTCTAATGACCTCAGTTAAATTACTTTGATAAGACCCTGCTCTGGATGTAGTTCAGTTACAGAGCATGTGGGGAGCCTTTGTTTTCCTGCAACATTAAATTAAATTGCACATAGTATTGCATACCTGAAGTCCCAGCACTCCAGAGATGGAAGCTGGAGGATTAGAAAGAAGTTCAAGGTGAGACCCTGCTTCAGAAAACAAATAATAAGCCATCCTGTCTGTAAATAATGTTAAATTTTAGAGATAACTGGGAATTTATACTCAGTGTATGAATTAAGGAATTAGGACTACCTGATTAAATTTAATCCATACTATGTGATATTATAAAACTTTATCACAATCCATAACTCTACGAAAAGATGAAGACAAAAATTTCTCTTAAAAAAATCTATGTGTATAAGCCAGGTGGCAGTACCAATGGCGCACGCCTTTAATCCCACCACCCGAGAGGCGAGTGCAGGTGGATCTGAGTTTGAGAGCAAGTTCCAGGACAGTCAGGGCTACACAGAGAAACCCTGGCTCCAAAAGCCAAAGGTTGGTTGCTGTCCAGAGGATTGAGTCCCTCAAGTTGTCTTCTGACCTCCATACATGTTCTGTGCTACACATACTAACACATACAACAGTAAAATTTAAGAATACAATATATACAGATATGTGCCTGAAAAGTAAAATAATTATAATTGACTCTGATTATAGCTAAGATGAACTTATTTTCCTACATTGTCATAAACAATAGTTTCAGAGGAAATGCTACTAAAAGTCTCATGACTGGTGCTTGGAAGGATAATTCAGTTGGATCCTTTGAAAAGGTTCGTGATGAGCACTTTTATCTGTTGTAGCAGATACAGCTAAAGAAACACATTTATATATTTTAAAGTTTTGCAGTAAATATATGTTCATTATGTATGTGGTTTTTGGTTTTGTTGTTGTTAAGCAGATTAAAGCAACTAAGCAATTGTTATTTGTGATCTCTGGTTCTTCCCCACGTATTCCAAGCTCTCACAGGTCTTACTGTATAGCCTAATACCATAGTTGGTGATCCTATTGTAGCAAATGAGATCAATAATAAGTTGATTTTGCATCTTAGACAAAAGAACTTGACATTTAGTATGTCTGCCAACCTAGAAATAAGGTTTACTAAAATGCGTGTTTTATTAAAATACACTATTTTGCTATTTTTATTTCTTTTTGAGAACATTTGTATTTTGAGCTTAGGCAGCTGGTTTCTCCCTCTCCCCCCCCCCCTTTTTTTTTTTTTTTTTTTTTTTTTTTTTTTTTTTTTTTTACTTTTCTTCTTTTGTTCAAACTGTGGCTGTGAATCCTAAATTCTCATTCTCTCAGATGTAGCTTGGAGTCTGAGAATGTCTGTCTGAAAAACAGAGACAGCCTTATGCCCAAACTTCTGTTACCAGTGCCTTTTGGATATGCAGTATGAATTATTTTGTTTGAATTCTTGACAGTGGCAAACTGCAGTAGCTAACTTTACATTTTAAATAGTGTTCAAAAGCTGGAAATTCATGAAATCCTTTTTTGGAGGACTGAGTTTGGCATCACAAGGAAACATTTTATTTGTTCTTTGCCTGCCTGTAGTTCTAGCTGTGAATGATGGAGCAGACAGATTGCAAGCACAGTGTTGGAGTCTACATAGCCAGCTCCAGGATAACTCATGGCAAGTAAATCTATAAGAATATTGTTTTCAAATACCAGATACATAGATGTCTGTCTGTCTGTTTGGTCTCTCTCTGTCTCTCTCTCTCTGTCTCTTTGTCTCTCTCTCTCTTTTTGATGGAGACTTGACAGCACTGGGATTAAAAATGTGTTCTACCACTACCTGTCAAGGGTCTAGTGTTTTAAGATCACATTGAGAAAGTGAGTTCTGACCATTCATAAAGGAATGTGTTTGGTCTAACAAATCTTGTTCACTACTAAATGGCAGTATATTACTGTAGAAACAATGCAGCCAGCAGTTAGAGAGATGGAACAGTTTGTGGTACTGGTGGGACAGTGCAGTTGCTTGTCAAAGAGTATGGATTTATGTTAAAGGATGCAGTTGACTGTTGTTGTAGTGGCCTGGGTCTTAACTCTCTGCAAGGGATGGAAGGTATGTGTATGGGGGGGGCGGTCAGTTACTTTTAAGTGAAAAAAAATATATAAGCTGGATTTCCTTTTTAACCATTATTTTATGCCAGGTCTATATTGAAGAATAAGTATACCTCAATTTCTATGTACTTTTTGGGCAGGGGTAATCCATAAGAATTTAAGAAACTTTTCCCTTTTCTTCTAGGGAATCTTCCATAGTTATAAGTTAAACTGGTATTTCTCTTCATAGTTTTGAGTTGGGTTCTCTTTGCACAGTATTAGTAGTGTCTTAGTTGGGGTTTCATTGCTGTGAACAGACACCATGACCAAGGGAAACTCTTATAAAAGGACAACATTTCATTGGGACTGGCTTACAGGTTCACAGGTTTAGTCCATTGTGAGCATGGGAGTGTCTAGGCAGGCATGGAGCTGGAGGAGCTGAGAGTTCTATCTACATCTTGTTCTGAAGGCAAACAGGAGAAGACTGGCATTCTCAGGCAGCTAAGAGGAACTTCCCAAAGCCACTCTCACAGTGACACACTTCTTCCAACAAGGGTACACCTCCTAAGAGTTAGTGCCACTCTCTGGGCCAAGCATATTCAAACCACCACAAGTAACTATTGCAGATACCCTTTAAAGGGCAGCTTCTGTAGGTAGATCTCAGTTGATCCTGTTATCTTTCAGATTTAACTGAAAATATTCTGCTGCCTAGTAATGGAACTTGAGATTTAGACGGAGAAGCTGAAGCTGAAGGCTGGAGCTCAGTGGGAGAGAACATGCTTACTATGTGAGGGCTTATGTCAGACAGCTAGCCTGGAAAGAGTAAAAGTAAAGAACTCAGAAAGGTGGGTCTTTAAACCTACCATTCTTAGGGTATTTTTCTTTGTGCATGTTTTTCCTGGCTATAATATTAATTTCTAAAGTAATAAGCTTTGAAGATGCATTTTTGCTTGTGTATGGATAAACGTTTCCTTTTGTTTTAATATTTTGCCACTAATTGTTTTGTGCTTTTTTAATGACCACACTGAGTTACTATTGATAGGGAAGTTTGTGAAACATAGATAGCTTTACCTTAGATGACTGCTGACATTTGTCCCATTGTTACTGTAAGTAACTATCTGGAGCCTATAGCATTAGTACATTATCTTTGGTGTTTGGTCGTATTAGTTTTAGTTTGTTAGTTGCCTAATGGAGTTGGCATTTGTATAACATAGTTTGTTTGATGTTCTGTACTTCTCTGTTTTCTAGAAAATGGAGATTATCAGCTATTTTGATCATCATAACCTTTAACTCTTGATGTTTTATCTCTGGGATTGTATCCTCCAGTCATTTTTCTTAGAAAAAACAAAAGTGTCAGGTATAGGGTGATCATAATGCATAATTCAAAATGTAAAAGTTCAAAAAATTGATTGGTATTTCTAGGGAAGGTTTATATTTTTTATTGAGGTGGGTTTGTTGACAATTTAAAAGCTTGTAGGCAATGTAAGTACATTTATAAATAGCTTAGAATTTATATGAATTATGACTGGCCAGTCTGGTATAGCAGTTATTTATATTTCACTCAAGAAAACAAAAAAGAGGGGCTGGAGAGATGGATCAGCAGTTAAGAGCACTGGCTGCTCTTCTAGAGAACCTAAGTTCTGTTTCCAGCACCTGTATGGCAGTTGACAACTGTCTGTAAGTCCCAATCCCAGGGGATCAGTGTCTTAGCTAGGGATACTGTTGCTGTGAGGAAACACCATGGCCAAACCAACCTGAGAAGAAAGGGGTTTATAAGTCCCAATCCTAGGGGATCAGTGTCTTAGCTAGGGATACTGTTGCTATGAGGAAACACCATGGCCAAACCAACCTGAGAAGAAAGGGGTTTATTTGACTCATACTTTGATATCGCTGTCCATCATAGAAGGAAGTCAGGATATGAACTCAAGCAGTGCAGGGACCTGGAGACGGGAGCTGATGCAGAGGCCAGCTTCCATTGCTTATTTGAGAGAACCCTGGACCACTAGCCCAGGGTTAGAACAAGCCACAGTGAGCTGGGCTGGGCCCTTCCTGTCAGTCACTAGTTAAGAAAATGCCTTACAGCTAGATCCTATGGAAGTATTTTCTCAATTAAGGTTCCCTCCTTTCAGATAACTCTAGTTAGTGTCGAGTTGACATAAGACTAGCCAGCAAAACCAGATTCTCTTTTCTGGTCTCCTCAGGTATCTGGCACTCAAATAGTATAGACACACACACACACACACACACACACACACACACACACACACACACGCAAAACACCCATACACATAAAAGGAAATGAAAGTTACAGCAAGCTGGGCAGTGGTGGTGCCTTTAATTCCAGCACTTGGGAGACAGAGGCAGGCGGATTTCTGAGTTTGAGGCCAGCCTGGTCTACAGAGTGAGTTCCAGGACAGCCAGAGTTGCACAGAGAAACCCTGTCTCGAAAAACAAAACAAAACAAACAAACAAACAAACAAAAAACAGAAAAAAGAAAGTTACAGCAAGAATTGGTTTTGTTTTGTTTTTGCTGAGTTTACCTTTAAAAAAGAATACAATGTTTTTACATGTTTGTTGAATCTTTTTTTGTTAGACAGGCCCTTATGTATGCTGAAATGGACCTCATATTATAACCTTTAACTTCTGATCCACCTGCTTCCCCCCCCCCCCCCCCCAAGTGCTTGGATACACCATCTCTCTGATCCTATCACTGGGGAGGGGGTGTCAGGAAGATAAGAAGTTCAAGGTCATTTACAAAAAGAAAGGAAAAAAGACAACAAAGTGATCTAAGGGGAAAGGGACTAACTGGCTGTTTTCTGACTATATATACCTAGTATTTCCAGCCGTTGTGCTTCAGCGTATCGGGATTAGCCAAGCATTGAGGAGGAAAGCCTGCATGATAGTTAAGGACAGATTTTTACTGTCAAAGTATAGACTTTACAAAGACTTTACAGTAATTAGAAAGTAATTAAAAAGTGAAATATCATAGACTTAAACTTGACCTAGTTGTGGGTTGGTTTTTTAATTTAATATTTGAGATACTGTTTACTATTGTTGTATGGAAAATTAACCTAATGCAATGATCCCTTCCATGTGCAGAAGGTCTCCATGCTGAACGGCCAACTCCAAGTACTGGAATTTTATGCCAGTTTAAAATGTATGTAGGATGAAAGGAGTCTATTGAGATAACAAGATGGGCTAAGGAAAATATTTGCAGTTTATGTCTTGTAGAAGACTGTTACTTTAAATATACAAAGAACTTTTAAACTCCACAGTAATGAACACTTTGATTAAAAGTGGGTAAAATATGTGAATAGATACTTCACCAAAAAAGATATACATATAAATAATCATGTAAGAAAATGATATATACATTAAAGAATTGCAAATTAAAAAAAATAAAAATGGATACTCCTACAAACATAGCAAGAAGGCAGCTCCAGCAAACACTAAGAATGTCAAAGACAGGGGAGGTTCACACCGTGAACCCTTTATTATCCTATGTTGACTTTGTATAAGGCAGGACTTATATTAGCAACTCTTTTAAATGCTGCTGTGGACTTAAAAAAACTATTCGAAGAGCTAATGGCTACTAAAAATAAAGAGATTGCTGAGCATGGGTTAGGCCCTGTCTTCCACCCTCTCATTACTAAAAGGAGGGTTAGCAAAAGAAGAAAGAATGGGCTAAGGAGGCGGTACAGTGGCTCATATACCTAGCATCAGTGTAAGTGGTTGTCATGCCTTGTTTGAATCCCCAGGAACAGCCATCTAGCTAGACTTGATGGTACTGACAGTGTGCTGACATTGAAGCATGAAGCCTTGCCTCTATATATTAGGTGGATGGCAGTCAAGGGACCTGTGGCCTCCATTTGCACATGCACAGACATAGAAACACATTGGCCTACTGCACCTTTCCAAAAAGGAAAAAATGGAGAGTAAGAAAAACATCTGACATCAATCTTTGCCTGCTACAGAGTATGTGTCACACACACATAAAAACATGCATATACCACATGCACATGCGCAAATACTCACACATGCAAGGACAGACGAGGAGGAGGAAGCAGCACAAGAGTGATTACTGTGCTTGGTATTTAGTTCATTAAGCCTTCTCTGCTAATAGTGTAATTTATGCTTGAGAATTCAGCAGAGGAAGGGTCCTGTAGTCAATACATGTTCATTCCTGCAGAAGTTAAAAGTGTTGGCCACTCTATAAGCACCAGTGCCTTTCATGTCTTCTTTCTTAGGCAGAGGATATTTGAGATAGCAAATAGTATCATCAGTAAGTGGACTTTTTCTGAAAAACATAACTAGCAATCTGCAAGTGATTGTGGAACATAATCTCAACTTCATGAATCCTTAAGATTTACTTGGTGTTTCCATGTATTTATTCTCTTTTCATTTTTAACATGTCCCATAGGTTGTTTCCTATGTTTTTTATATCTTCAGGAGTCTGTCTGTCTGTCTGTCTATCTATCTATCTATCTATCTATCTATCTATCTATCTATCTTAATGTGGGTTTTTTTTTTTTTTTTTTTTTTTTTTTTTTTTTTTTTTGTGGTGTGTCGAGTGGCTTTAGGCATTATTAAAGTAAATGGAAGCTATAGACATGGTTCAGTAGTTGAGAACACTTGGCTGCTCTTTCTTGCTGAGGTCTCAGTTTTAATTAGCACCCTACATCGCTGCATCACAATTGTCTGTACTTCCACTTTCAGGAGACCTGGTACCTTTTTCTGCCCTCCAAGACTACCGGGCACATGTGTGATATAAAACAAACATGCACATAAAATAGAAGTATGTTGAGAGCTCTTTATTTACTGTGCAACTGTTCTCTAGCAGAAGGGAAAACACCCCCCCCCCTTTTTTTTTTTGTTTTTTGTTTTTTGTTTTTTGTTTTTGTTTCTTGAGACAGGGTTTTTCTGCATAGTCCTGGCTGTCCTGGAACTCAACGTTTCCCTTTATAACATTAATTGGCAGACACATTGAAAACTTGTATTCTGTCTGAATTTAAAATCTTTAAACAAAGCATATTGGGAGGCAGAGACAGGCAGATCTCTGAGTTTGAAGTCAGCCTGTCTATAGAGTCAGTTCCAGGACAGCCAAGGCTACACAAAGTCCCATCCCCCAAGTTTCTCTGTGTTGTCCTAGATGTCTACAAACTCAAGAAATCTGCCTCTGCCTCTGTTTACAGAGTGCTAGGATTAAAGGTGTGTCACATCTCACATGGCTGATAGTTTTTCTTCAATACCTTTAAAAAAAAAACTTTGATTTTAAACATTTAAGAAGTATTTTGGTTTTTGTTGTTGTTTGTTTTTGTTTTTGTTTTTTTGCATGTAAGTAGGTGTACCATGTAAGTGCCTGGTATCCTCTGAGACCAGAAGAGGGCATCAGATCCCTTGGAACTAGAATTGTTTTGAGTTGCCTCCTGGGTCCTGAGAATCACACTTAATCTAGAAAGAGTAGCCGGTGGTCTTAAGTCGGGTCCACCTCTGCAGTCCTGCCCTGATGGTTTGCAATGTATTCTTTTATCCTCTTACCCCCATCTCTTTTGAAACAGAATCTCACTTTGCCCAGGCTGGCCTCGACTCCCTGTGTGGTAGAGTCATACCTTGAATTTTAATCCTATTTCCTTTACCTACCAAGGTGTGTCCTTTTACACCACAGTATCTTATATAAGCAAATATCTTTGCATGTTTCTCTTTTTGAAAAATTATTTCAGAGGCACATCTTATTAATAGGTGGCAAATTTAACAAAAATTTTTTAGTAACACTTTGTCAAAGTTTTGCTGTTTTTATCTTGCATATATTGACGATAGTTTATTTTCCAGGAATTATTGACTCAGTCTTTTTGAGTGAAGAGCTTTAAAATCTGATGGAAGCTATTTTTAATAACATTTGGAAAAGAAAACTGAACTACTAATAATAAGAAGTGCTTGCAGATAATTACGGTGGTTTCTGTAATTTAAGACAGAAGACTTTTTAAAATTGTCTGTGTGTTTACATGCATACATGTTGTCATTTGTGTGTCATGATGTACATGTTAAGTTCAGAGGACAATTCAACAATAGTTTATTGTGTCCTATCTTGTGGACATTGAATTCTGGTTAGCTGGCTTGGTGGCAACCACCTTTATTTTGTGAACCATCTAGCATAGTGGTTCTCATCTGTGGGTCACAACCTCTTTGGGGTGAATGACCTTTTCCGAGGAGTAGCCTGAGGTCATCTACATATCAGATGTTCACATTATGATTCACAACAATAGCAAATTTACAGTTTTGAAGTAGGTATGAAAATAACTTTATGGTTGGGGGTCACTACAACATGAGGAACTGTATTGAAGGTTGAGAACCACTGCTCTAGCGGGTTTTGTATGTTTCTTGAGAGAGGGAGAGAGAAGAAAGAGGAGGAAGAGGAGGGAGAAATCTGGAGCTTGTGTCCAAAAATACCAGAAGAGGGGGTCAGATCCTCAGACACTAGAGTTACAGGCATTTTATAAGTTACCTGAACTGAGTGTTGGGAACTAAATTTGGGGCCTCCTGTAAGACCAGTACAGATTGACACATCTCTCCAATTCCTGAAAGAGTTTCTTGGTTTATTTGTTTTAAAATCCGATGTAGAATAAGATAGGAAATCCTTAGGCTAAACATTTCTGATTCTTCTAACCATTCAGAATAGGGTTAGGTCTTTCTTGTGAAGATCTTTGTTTACATGCTAGTATCCTGGGCTCTATAAATAAAGTTTTATCTTAATTTAAAATGATTTCAATATACTGTCATGTTATTTCACATGATTGAAACATATATTTAACATTCATACCAGCCTGAGATTATAGTTAGTGGTAGAGTTGTTGTCTAGCATATGTGAGTAGTAAGATTCAGTGCCTATTATGGGGTGGAGGTATAGCAGTTTATACCAGTAAATTTTGTGTTTTACACAATTTCTGGTTAGCTTCATCTTTGCATCAAATTTTAATATTTGTGCCAGTACTTAACAAGCTGTAAATGTTCCAGTTAGTATTTGTTGAGTGAATTAAACTTCCTAATCCTTTCTGCATCTGAAGCTGCCTAACAGGTTTGATCACCTCTTGTACTAAAGTGAGCCTGTGGGGGTGGTTACAAGTGTGCATTACCCCATGCTTAAGTAGTAGTCTTGTGGAACCTAAACAGGACATTTGAGGGTTGCTAATGTTAAATTTAATTCTACAAGAGCAATTTCAGATAGTGCTCAACTTAAGATGCTTGGTCTACATTTTCTTCTCTTTGTAATAGTGTATAAGCAAAATACATTCTGTATAGACTTTGAATTTAAAGTTTTTGTCTTTTCTTAGAGGCTAGGGATATATGTTGAAGGATACTGTTGGAATTGTAGTTAATAGAAACAAGTAGTAAGCTTTATGTCAGCCAGGAAATTTAGAGGATGAAGAGCCAGTATTCCACAGGGACTGCCAACTACTCATTATTATATATTAGTACAGGCTAGTATAAAACAGAGTTTCTATTAGAGAATTTTACCCAACTGTGGCCTATGCACACATTTTTAATTCATTTATGAGACACTAAGCTTCTGGGCCTGGTGGTCTATATGCCTCCACTCCAGTATTAAAGTCTGTCAGATGTCTGAGCTGCCAGCCTGACCACAGCAGCAGCTTGGACTGTACTGTAAGACCTTGTCTCAAAGAAAGAATAAAAAGTAGCTTTGGAGTTTACTGTCAGCATTACACGAGTGGTGATTTAGATAGATCACTTAGGAAACCAATAGCAATACATTTTATTTTCAGACACATAACCCCAGACAGCAGTGTTTACTATCCAGTACTGACTTAGTGTTTGAGAACTCCCTTTGTTGCTATTGAAATATTACCAAAAATTATGAGAGTTAATAAGTTAATATATACATATAAAGTATATAAAATTAATGCAATTTTACTCAAATTATAATGTCAAGTATATTCTGCAGGCATCAAAATCAGAATAGTATAGTCTTAAAGAGATGGCTGTCTGAAATCTTGTTCAAATGACAGAAGAACCTGTAAAATGTTGCTGCTATTGACTTATAATACATTGTTATTACTGGTCTTTTCATTTAAATATGCTTGTGTGCAGAGATAAATACGTGCATTATATATTTTTTTGTTTGTTTGTTTGTTCTGTTTTGTTTTTCGAGACAGGGTTTCTCTGTGTAGTCCTGGCTGTCCTGGAACTCACTGTGTAGACCAGGCTGGCCTCGAACTCAGAAATCCGCCTGCCTCTGCCTCCCAAGTGCTGGGATTAAAGGCATGCACCACCACTACCCAGCTATATATGTATTTTTGAAAGTTAGCGGTGCTGTCAGCTTTGTAAAAATGGATCTTAGTTTACCATAATGAGTTGACAATGTGCAAAATTCAAGTCATTGATCTAAAAACATTAGTCTTATAATTTCTTTTATTTGTACAGGAGTAACATACTATAATAAATATGTATGGTCTTATCCGGTAATTTCTAAATAATGAAAACAAAAACAGTAGCACACCTTTGGGTATATACCAAGTCTGAGGGCAAATTGGGATGCAAAGGGATTTGTTGCACACATCCTCCTCCATCCTCCCCCTCCCCCACCATGGACTAGATGTTTTGCTTAGTGATAAAGTTGAGTACTTAGTCGACTGGAAGCCACAGATTGATCCTTAACACAGCAAAAATAATATATTGATGCAATGTTGCTAATTGAAGGAAACCTTACAGAGAAAGATAAATATTTATTATTTTGCATGTGTGGAGTTTAAAAATGTTGAACTTATAGAAGCAGAACATAGGGCTTGGAGAGATGGGTCTGCATTTGTGAACTCCTCCTGTCCTTGCCGAGGGCTTGTGTTCAGTTCTTAGCACCTGCACACTGTGCACCTCACAGCCTCCAGTGACTCCAACTCATGGGCATCTTCTGGCCTCTCTGGCATCACTCACACCCACACAGGCACACACATACACATAAATTCAACAAAGACAAACAGTGGTAATTGCCAGGGATTAGGAGTCGACTAATCTTAGTCAAAAGGTTTATAGACTTTGAGTTAATTTGAGTACATTGTGAGGATCTGATGTCTGGGGACCATGGCTAACAAACTATCATCTATCATGTATGTTTGAAATTTGCTAAAAGAAGTATACTTAAATTTATCTCATCATACACAAAAGTAACCAGATAAGGTGGTGGATTGGTTAAGCAGCCTGGTTGTTGCAGTCACTGTACAGTATGTGAAGCCATCACGTTATACACCTGCAATTTGTAAAATTATTACTGGTTGTATTTTAATATAGATGAAAAATGTGTTGGTCATATGAGATAATGCCTGCATTGTAGTTTTAAGGCTGTATCCCCTTTGACCACAGTCTTGAGCCAGCTCATTCCGGGTTCATAGTTTCATGTGACCTGAGAAATTTTGCAGCTTTACAGGCAGTTTAAATGAGCCTTGAAGTCTTTTCTTGAATGATTAACTACACTTTTGGCTCTTCAAGTCTTTTCTTGAAGAGCTTCCTCTTTGTTCTACTTGAGATGCATAGAAATGGGGATCCACGATGATTGAGTCCTCATCTGTTTTAAGCTTCAAGAGGCAGTTACCTTTGTGTTCATGAGTTTAGGTTTTAGGTTTTCTTTTGCCATGTAATTTGGGGAAGAAGCATTGTCTTTTCCACTGCCTACTTGTTTCTACTTGTTGGTATTTTCGGACAGAGAGACATCTCTGAGAATGCATCTTTCTACCTGGTATCACGGTTTCTCCTCTTTTGTCTTAGGATTTTCACACTTGTTAAAGGATTACTTTATAAGTCACAGCACCACATTGAAAAATGGTTTGCTTTCTAATGTATGCTTATTGATAAGGTATTTAAAGATTTTGGTGGTTACTAAGAAAGTAATTAAGCAAGCAGAGTAACATCTGCCAAGTGAATGTCTTAAACTCTGGGCTGAGAGATGTACTCACTCTGCGCCAAGTGTTTTTGTTGTTTGTTTGTTTTTGTGTCTCCAGATAGGGTTTCTCTCTGTGTACATTGGCCTTGAGCTCTTTAGACCAGCTTGGCCTGGAACTCAGAGATGCATCCCCATGCCTCTACCTCCTGAGGGCTGGGATTAAAGGCATGCATCCCCACAGCACAGCACTAGGGCCAACTCTTCTTAACTAAGCACTTTTAACTATTAAAATAGTATGGTATGGTCAATGCTACTAATACAAAAGGCCTTTCTCTCTCTCTCTCTCTTTTTTTAATAACTGTTTTTGGTTTTGGCTAACGATATAGTTTCAGCATCAAGTTCTGGCAGGAAAGTAGCTCTTTGAGAATTCTTATCATCTATTAACAGTGATGGATAGAACAAAACACAACAAGCTCAGTCTAATTGTCACTGTGAAAGTAAAGAAAGCATAGGCTTTGCAAGGGAAGTAGAAGTGGCAGAGCAAAAATGCACAGGCAGGTTTTAGAGTTGACCCAGCTAACACACTTGAACTGCATGAAGAATTGCTTTTACATGCTTTTTGCTTTACTGTAGAAAAATGTTTATTTTTTGCCCAGTAAGCTTAAGGCCATGGTTGGCAAACAGGGCAAATGGAAAGAGAGCCTGGGATGGAAGTAACACTTGTGCTTTTAGGACTAATACAAGGAACATAGCAAGTAACCCCTCAACCTGGGCGTGTGTCTGTGTGTGTGTCTGTGTGTGTCTGTGTAAAGTCCTCAGTGGACATTCAGATGATATTTTTGGTTTTAAATTTTATAAATTTAAAGTAATATTTATGTTTAAATGACAAACTACTGTATAAAGTTAATGTTTGACCTAATGAAAGGTAATATTGAGAATCTCTGAGATAAAGCAATCTCAAAAAGCAAGTAGTCAAGTATTAATACTTGACTAAATACTTGACTTGGTTAAAATGGTATAAAGTGCTCTAAATCTATAGGAATCATGAAATTATTTGCCCAATCTCCCGTAAACAAACTAGGACTATGGAGTAAATCTTTATTATAATTCATGAAGCGTCTAATTGTGAAATTTTTCTCATTCATACAGAAATAAATTTAATGCTGTGTGCATCATTTATCTCAGCTTCCGCCTTTGTAGTAGTTAGCTCTGGGAACCTACGGAGGTTTTTCTCTTTACAGAGCAATGTAGTTCCTGAAACTGCTTTGGAAGCCAGGCATGGTGGTTCATGGCTGACATGGGAGCCTGAAGCAGGGTGATTTCCTGAAGTTTGAGGTCTGCCTGGTCTACATTCCAAGTCCAAGTCACCTGAGCTAGGATGAGACTTTGTCTCAAGGAAAAAGAAAGGGAGGGAGGGAGGAGTTAATAAGATCTTATTGGTGTGTGTGGCCTTTGTTTAAAGGGAGTGAATGATTTTTTTATATCTGTTGAGATTCAGCTTATATATTTGTTTTCTCTGCTTTTTTGTAACACAGCTTCCTATTGTACAACATGTTCAAAGAAAGTGATGGACATTTCAAATGAATTATCCCTGGCTTGTAACCAAAAGAAGCACTTTAGTGTCAGAACTAAAGTTAGCACTTTAGTTATGTAAAGCAGTTCTCTTTTTCTGTTACTTTATCAGGGCTTGGAATTGTATGATTGTCAAAGTATAGGCATAAATTATAAATTTTAAAATGTGCATGCTTGAAATTTTGTGATTTGTTGTTTATTATATTTTAAATCTAAATATTGAAAATAGATGACCACTGTCATCTTAAATGTATTCCTCTTTAAAATTAGAAATAGTTACTAAGACCAGGTGGTGGTGGTGTATGCTTTAATCCCAGCACTTGGAAGGCATTGGTACTTGAATAGAGTTTGAGTTTGAGGCCAGCCTGGTTTATAGACTAAGTTCCAGGATGGCCAGGGCTACACAGAATGATCCTCTCTTGAAAAACCAATAAAATAAAATAAAATAAAAAAATACTGTGTTATATCATGAAATGGAAATTGTGAATTCTTTTTCTCTGTTTTTCAATTGAGAAATTGAGCTTTGCAAATTGTTGCTGTCATCAGAAGTGTTGACCCACAAGGAGGCAGGCAAGAGGCAGTAAAGCCTTACTGACTTGTACTGCAGAGGAAGCAAGTTATCGCCAGGTAGAAAAGAAGTAAACAAATAAATAAATTGATACTATTCCAACCTGGTGGGACATAAAAGTGATTGGGTAAATTTGGAAAATACACTTCAGTGCTAGTTTTAAACTGAAAGGGCAAAGATGTTAGTCTTAAAAACACAATGACAAATGTCCTTCTCCGAGGATATACACTTGGCTCAAGGCCATTTATCTCAGATTAACCTCACTTTATTCCCATTTTATAATTATGACTCATTTTAATAGCGTACTTTGAGTGTGTGCCTGTGTCAGTTCAGTTGTGTAGTATTTCTCATCCCCAGCAATTATAATTGTTCTTTATCACCAAGGGAGAAGAGATGTGTTAATCATGGAGGTCCCATCCTCTAAGCTTTCCATGTGGTTTTGTTGTTAAAACAGCTTTTATTTAGCATAATAAATTTTAAAATAGGATTTTGCTATTTTGTGAATAATATAAATGTACAGCAGTGTTTCTGCTCATTTGTAGTAGCGGTGCTTTTGAAAGTATGATGTAATTGTGTTATTTCTGCTCTTAAAGCATTAAGTAATTTGAGAAAGAAAATATTAGAATCTTAAAATATCTTATAAATGATTCTCTATCTGCATGAAAAGTGTCTAGATCTCTTTTTTCTTTGCCTTTTGAGATGGGGTCTTTCAGTGTAGCCCTGAATGGCCTACAACTCACTATGTAGACCAGGCTAGCATTAAGTTCAAAAGCTGCACCTGCCTCTGCTTTCCAACACTCTCTGCCTTTGCTTATTAGTGATTTTCAATTTTATTTGCTCCCTTCTGTCTCCTTCACATATGTGCATTGACTTCCTATTTTCAGACTATCAAGTGCTTCCATGTAAGTTTCCTTAAATAAAAGATAGCTAGAAATGTGAGCTATAAATACAGGTCTTTTTGAGACAGGATCTCACTGTATTTACTCGATATGTACAACAGGTTGCCTTCTGACTCTTACAGATCCACTGCTTTGCCTACCATGTGCAAGGAAGGGTTAAAGGTGTGCACCATCTTGTCCTCAAGCTTTTCTTGATTCATTTAGGCATCAACCCTTGTTCCAGTTGGTTTTTGTAGTTCAGTGGTTTGTTTGTTTGTTTGTTTGTTGTTGTTTTTGAGACAGGTTGTTACTGTAGCCCAGTCCTGCCTGGAATCCAGTATGATTGAATTCAGTGGTCCTACACCCTGCTATTGCAGCCTCCCAGGTACTGGGATGTTTGTAGGCATCTGTTCCCTTATAATCTGTGAGCTTGAAGATTGTTACAAGATGATTGAAGGAGGCATATTCCAGGTTAACACAGCTACTACTCAGTATCTATAGAGTGAGTAACAGCCAGCCTATAGTGCATTGGCTTGCCTTTTGCAGGATGTGTTGATAAAAAAATTGGTTACAGTCAGGTCTCCAGTAGTATCTTCGTTTCACATTCCTCTGTTTAAGGTTCAAAGGTTAAAGTGTAATACAACAGATGGCAGAATACTTTGCTCTTTGCCACCCCATGCTTGCAATCATGAAAACAATGTATTTAGTTCATTCTGTCTTACAATGTAAAAATCTCTCTGCACCTCCAGAATCCTGGGTAAATGGCATTACTGCCACAGCCTCAAAGTTGTAGAGAAAGGAGATTGAGTAAAGTTTCAGTTAGCAGGAGGCAAGAG
>NW_023046186.1:0-68233 GCF_011762505.2 Arvicanthis niloticus
CCCACCACTGACCAAAACCATCATCATGTGGTGTGCGATTGTGTTTGCATTTGTGCTGGATATTTTACACTCAGACTTTACATTAGTATTGGAGAATATGTGGGGGACTAAGGTAGCTGAAGATGTGAGGAGCAGCAGGTGAAGACACTACAGGTGAAGGCACGTGTGTGTGAGCCTGGCACTCGTGTGAGCCTGCAAGCCCAAGTCTAATCCCTGGAACCGTGTAAAGGTGAAAGGAGAAGGACCAAGCCCAGAGCTGTCTTCTGACTTCTGCATGGCTACTCAGACACATCATGCACATGCATGTGAGCATGCTGAGCATGCACGTGTATACACACACACACACACACACACATGCAGGTGTTAAATTATAAATAGGAGTTAGTAAAGATATTAGCATTGCTTAACGTCACCACTCTGTTCTATTTGCTTTTGTCATAATGCATTTCACTTCTTTTGTAAAATGAAGATTTTTTTTTTAATGAAGCTCTTCAAACACAGTTCTTAGTGTGTTTGCAGGTAACAGCTGGTCCCTTTCCTACTTAAATAGTTTGGGCGAAACACACATCTTAACACAATTATGAACTTGCATTGTGCTTCTTTCATTCAGATGTTTCTCATAAGTGTCTTTTCATATTGTAAAATATTTTTTTATGAACACCATTGTTGTTGGCAACAACCCATCTGCATGTCTCCCTATTAGCTCACTTCTCCCATCAGATGTCAAGGAGTTACACAGCTCCAAGTGTCCTGTGCACACAGCTCCAAGTGTCCTGTGCACACACAGCTCCAAGTGTCCCTGTGCACACAGCTCCAAGTGTCCCTGTGCACATGCAGCTCCAAGTGTCCCTGTGCTCACAGCTCCAAGTGTCCTGTGCACACACAGCTCCAAGTGTCCCTGTGCGCACAGATCCTTTTGTTGGGTCTCAATTACTTTGTGCTTCTGTTTTCTAGAATTAGCTGGACCAAGTTTATGTGGTGTAAAAGTCTGACGTGTTGTTTTCTGGAACAAGTGAATGAACTTAGTCCTCAGGGGTCACAGGCCTGCCCACATGGGGGAGCTGTTTACTTTCTTTTGCAAGACCAGCATGTGAGCCATGGCCTGTCGAGGTCACTTCATCCTTCTTTGGTGATTATGGACCTTCTTCACTTGTCTCGTAGCCCTTACACTTTATGTAGATTTCTCATTCTGTGAATTGTCCGTTCAAACCCCACATTCATACCCCACATTAAAATGCCTCGCTTGTGTTCCAGTCATTTCTGATCTTCCCCAACGCCCTCTTCACGTCAATCCATTCTTTCCTTGTGACTCTGCGATTCGAGTCAGTCATTCCAAGTCTTCTTGCATCCTGTTAGGATGTTACGTAATTTTCTAACTGTTTTACCTGACTCCTGTGTGTATTAAGTCATAAGCTTTATTTCTGGAAATAAAATGTATACTATGGCATAAAATTTTAAATCAATACTGGAGTAAGTGGTATCACGTAAATCACAGAATATATTTTTACATCTTTTTACCAGTAACATAGAACCAAAAAATCTAGATCGTATTTTTCTACATGTGCTGAACTTGTTATTGATAATGAGAACATAGAATTCTGTAGTAGCTCTCTCTAGTGAGAATGTCTCCTTAGCTACTGCTGCATAATAAATCACCCCAAACTCAGTGGATTACAACAATAAGCATTTATTCCTGCCCTCGTGTCCTGGTCAGCTGGGATGTTCTTTTGATCTCTGTTGGACTAGCTTTGGCATCTGCAGTTTTGCTGATCCGAGTTGGACTCTTGTCTGTTTGGGGACCTGCCAGCTTTATGCTGGTCCAGGGTGCGTTCTTGTCAAGATAATTAGCCTTTCTGTGTTCTCTGCAGCAGTAGACCTAGGTATGCAAAATCCTTAGGTGTTGAGACCTATGCTTAGAACTTGTAACTGTCTTACGCCTCTTTCTAATGGCCCTGGATTACAAACCCGGGTAATCCTTCACCTCATATCTTAAGAAGCTAGCTGGATAATCACAATCCATGCTGGTATAGACAAGCGTGCAAGAACACCTGAGGCTGTTTTTATGCTTGGACCACCCTACATGGGCATCCTTCATTTCTCCAAAAACATGTCAGGTATTTTAACTTGTAATTGTCTAAAATATTTTTTAATTAATACATTGAATGGTTCCGAAGATTTTAAACACTGAACCCCAGAAAGCAAAGGCTTGCGGGCAGCATTATCTGTCTATAGTCTCCTATAGTCTCCATGATGGCTGGCGTGCATTAAAAGTGATACCATTTGTGTGGCTTGCAGCACTATATGCAATGTGTGGCTCAGTGAAAACATCTGATTCTGAATGTTATATATGAAAAACAGTGGCTAGGCCTGGTGCACACCTTTAATTCCAGCGCCCGGGAGGCAGAAACAGATGGTTTTCTGTGAGTTTGAGGCCAGCCTGATTGACTGAGCAAATTTCAAACTGCCAGAGCTACATAGTGAATTCTGGTGTGTGTGTGTGTGTGTGTGTGTGTGTGTGTGTGTGTGTGTGTTTGGAAACCAATGAGTTCAAAAGAAGGAACTGGCCTTCTCCCCTGGCAGGCTTGCATGTTATCAGTATATCTCTGTACTGATTCATTTCATAAATATCAAGCACTTGCTACATTCTATGTACCATGTTAGGGTGAATACAGTAGATGCCTGGGTTCCTCCCCTGGCCATGCAGTGAGGATAAGGTCTGGTACAGAAGCTGTTTGTCACCTATATATGACTTCATGGGCAGCGGCCATGTGGAGCATGGTAGGAAGAGCGGGAGGCAGCAGTGTCTTTTCCTGGAGGACAGACTGGGTCAGTACAGCTGTTCACTCACTGAGGCTACCTGACCTATGACCTCATGAAAGGATTACTGAATTGTTACTAGGTCATAGCTGTGCACTGACTGTGCCACGCTAAGGAGTGTCGCGTGTGCCCTCTTCCGTGGATCTGTAAGCGACCAGCATTTCCTGAGCATTCACTCGGTAGTCAAGACGTTGAGTCCTCAGGACAAGCCTGCTAGATAGAATCTCCTTTACTGGTGAAGAAACCAAACTTCAGAGCAATCTGTTCAAGGCCGCCTGACCGCAGGGATCGGGGCCAGCATCTCCAACCTCTCGCTTGCTTTGGCAGATGAAACATAACACTTCTAATTAATAAGCACGTGTATAGCTCACCGGACTCAGTCCTCAATTTTCCTTTGAGTGTTACGTTGTAGACATTTAAACAACAAAGCCGCTGTGTAAAATATTTACCAATTAAAAATCTTTTTTGTTTCCTTTTTGTTGTTGTTGTTGTTTTTTGAGACAGGGTCTCTGTATGTGTCCGTGTCTATCCTGGAACTTACTATGTAGACCAGGCTGTCCTTGAACTTAATGGAGATTCACCTCTCTCTGCCTCTCAGTACTAGAATCTTAAAGCCGTGCACTGCCATATCTGGCCTGTTTTCATTCTTTGAGGTTTTGTTGAGATAGAGTCTAATATGATGGCAAACACGGGACCTACCGACAAAGATGTGCACTTTGTGAGCTAGCCCGGTGAGCTCAGCTCTTGTTTCTAGTTGCTTTTGGCAGATCGTGTTTGGTTTGATAAAAACCTCACACCCACGTACAACGTGCCAGCTTAATTATAAGAACCACATACCAAACATGAGGCTTTACATATTTTTTTTTTTTTTTTTTGCGTATGTTTTCTGATTTACAGAAGGTGAGACGACCCTAACTGATTTCAAAGGAGTAGTGTGGCTTTGGAGCAGTGGGTCTATGAAGGCCATTCTCTCTTCTCTAGCACACCATTTGGCCTTCCCTCTACCTTCTGAGCACTGTTTTCTCTGAGTGGTGATTCCATGGGCCCCCAGGGTCCCTGCTGTGACTCCAGTGTCAGGCTAATGCACAAAGTTGTCCTATGGTTTGGGGGTGCAGACATTGGGTAGAGCAACTTAGTTAGTTCCTATTGGGAATGACACGTCTACATACTGGGCTCACTTGGCCTCAGCTGAATCACTTGAGTTCAAAATAGTAATCACGAAAATGGCCAAGCCTGCTGGAGGGATGCACGCCTCCATACTCTGGAGGCCGAGGCAGGAGGATGACTGTGAGTCCCAAGACAGCCTGAGCTAGACAGTGAGTTCCCAGCCAGACTAGAATACATAGATGCTTTTCTCAAAAACAACAAACAATGGCTTAGACTCGGAGGCAGGCTCCAGCTGCTGTGCTAGGTGTCATTTCACCTAGACCTCATCATTCTGTGAGGCAGAAATAAATGGCCGTTTTCTACACAGCCGAGGAACAGAAAGACCACATGTCTTTCTCGTATGTAGTAAGTAGTATGCAAGGCAGACACAGTTAGCTCTTCTCAGCAGGAGGGGCCCTTGGAAGATATCAGGGTTAAACCAGAAATTCCCCCACTCAAAGCCTGGAACTCTCCCAAGGCTAGAGAGTACTGGAGCTTCAGCCGGGGTTGGACACAAGGTCTAGGGATGGAAACTACAATCAGGGAACACTGAGGAAGGGGAGGGTCCCTACCATGTGTTATGTACATGTCTGTGTCCTTACCTGGCCTTCAAAAACTGCCTCATTGGGTCTAGTCACCCTAAAGATACCATCTAAATCCCTCTGTGACACGCTTTCCAATTAAATGACTCTAAAGGTGACCACGGCTCTCTTCTCTCTGTTTTAATTACAGCCACTTGGAGCAAGTGACTATTTGGAATTATCCAAGAACTTTGATACGGTAATCATTCGAAACATTCCACAGTTTTCACTGGCAAAGAGGACGCAAGCACGAAGATTCATCACTCTCATCGATAACTTCTATGACTCCAAGGTAAGGGTGGACGCCATGTTCACAGAGCTATGCATTGTGGGCTGTGAAGTCAGACGGCCTGGGCTGGAATCCCAGATGTACCGACTCCTTCACTGCTCCGTTACTTACTGCAGTAGTGTCAAGCACCATTGCAAGTTGCTTTGTGCGACATCCGTGTCTCATTATCCCACAAGGAGATTGCGCATGTCAGACCGAGTGCTCGGTGCTCACACGTCAGACGGAGAATGAAGAATGACCCTTTACCTTATGGAAATGCTCCCTGTGATCCCCCAGTGCTGCCCAGGAGCTAACCAGCAAGCGACATCGTGGTGTTCTGTTTTTAATCTCTGTGTCTTAGCCAAGCAGTGCCAAGCCATTGCCTGCCCACAAAAGGCAATATAGCCTAGTGGTTAAGGAGCAGACCCTGGCACCAGGCTGTCTGTCCTGGAGACTGAGCGCAGCCTCTGAGATTCAGGCGCCTTTTATAGAAGTGAAGGGTAATAATGATACTTGCATGATTTTGTGAGGAAGAAGGGTAGCAGGTTGCAATCCAGGTGAGCCCCTCTTCACAGTGTATGCACCCAAAAGAAGATACCTACAGTAAAAATAGTTTAAGCATTTTTTTTTAAACCACTCAGATCTCCCTCTGTAGTCTTTGCTCAGAATTAAGCAGTAATTCTAAAACTGAGGAGGTTTTGTAGGGAAGGAGGAAGGAGCTGAAGCTGGGAGAGTTTAGTGCTTCACTTACCCATTCATCCATCTCTGATCCTGAGCAAGATGCTGAGCTGAAAGACAGAGGCAACTGAGACACGGTGGTCGCCATCCCGGAGCCCAGGGCCCAGGGTCCAGGGCCCAAGCAACATCAAGTTCATGTCTGTGGCGATCATGTTCCATTACTAGTTCAGGATGACCACACAGAAAGAGGTCTGTGAGCCTTGGTGTCCAGGAATAGTTGAGAGAGGCCCAGGGAAGTCTTCTGTGGTTGCATCAGAAACTTCATGGCTACTTAAAATCCAGACTCCAGAGCTGCTCCATCTCCACCCTACCTAATGAATACCAGACATGGGGCCTGGCGGCCATGTTTACGTGTTCCTTATAAATGTCCAGGGGATGAAGGGCTGGCTGCACACGGCAGGAGGAGTAGCCAAGGACAAGGGCAGCTAAGCACGAAAGGCAGCCTGCAGACTCTGGTGCAGCAGCTCACGAAAGCCTGCTGTCCTTCTGCATGCAGCAAAAGCCACATGAGGAGGGGTCAGGAGATGTAGACAGTGACATCGGGGGCAGGAGACACAGGCAGTGACATCAGGGAGCTGGGGCACCAGGCTTATCAACGTGAGGTGCTGCCCTGCGCTAATGGTGGATCCCCACCCACCAGGTGCAGTCCGACAGACTGGAGGGTATCGGTGGTTTTCAAAGGGTAAAGGCTTCCTGAGGAAAATAGTGGAGGTGGCGTTGGGATAGAGGGTAAGGACACACATGGTTCATGTTCAAGTTGGAAATGCCTCAAAGAAAATCTGTTCCCCAGTGCCCGGTCGTCTCCTGGCTTCTCATTATTTAAAGGAACAAAAGCTTTACCTGGCAGTGTGTGATAGAACATGCCAGAACACTCAAACACTGCCGACATTTATTCTAACCAAACCACATGTTTAGAGATTTTATTCTCTTTTAAAGTATGCCCAGAATTATCTTATTTCAGAAATTGAGAGCGTTAAGCAGACATTATTCTAGAATGTATTCATGGAGATTTGTGAAATAGGACATATCCATTTAAGTAATGAAAAAAGTGCCAATTGTGATTGAAAGATTTATTAAAATAAAACAGGAATGCAGGTCCCTGAAGCCAACATGTTGTTTTAAAGCATTGGTTATTTACTTGAAAGATGATTTTTGAAAGGCTCACAACAAATCCGGGTTCACAAACATCCGGAGGGGTGTGTTTTGGAGCTGGGCGTGGTGTACATGCCTGTAATCCTGGTGTGTGGGAGGAACAGGCAGGAATAGAATGGGTTGGGGGATAGCCTGAGCTACATCTACCTGAAAGAACAAAATGACACAAAGAGCAAGTATGATAAACTAATGGACATAAAACATCTAAAAGACATAAACTGTTTTCAAGCTGTGATGGCGTCTGCCCACTCTCCTAATACTGAGACACTGATGTGGAGGAAGCAGATGTAGTTCTCTTTGAAGAGTGCCCAGCATTATGCTAATAGAAAAAAAAACATCTGGGGAGATGGCTCCATGGCTCAGGATGAGTACAGCCCTTCCAGAGAACCCAAACCCACGTTGGGCGCTTACAACTGCCTCTAACTCCAGCTCCAGGGACCCCACACCCTCTTCTGAGCTCCGCAGGCACACTTGCGCACACCCACACACAGGCACACATAATTGAAAATAAATATTAAACAGAGAAAGGGGTTCAGGCAGACCTTTGTGGAACCATCATGACCCCAATGGTCCCACCTCTTACTACTCCTGTATTGGGAGATTTTCAACATGAGCTTTGGAGGGGCTATGGACATCCAAACCAGAGAGATAAAGGAAGTCCACCGGAGTAGGACCTGGACTGAGACTGCCACAGGCCTGGGCTTCCCTGTATAAAGCCCCTACTGTCTGCTTCACAGCGTGGTCTAAGCTGTGTGGAATTGCATTGGCAAGTTACGTGATGTTGTTCCAAATGACTAGGAAAAAACACAGACATTGTAAAAGCAGAGGCCAAGCTGCTTACGTGACAGACAGGTTTTATCTTGTGAGCACAGCCCAACCTCCACTCTTCCTGGCTCAGGTGCGTATAATCTGCTGTGCCGCGGCGCCTATCGAAAGCTTGTTTCTGCATCAGCATCACGACAGTGAGTCGGACCAAAGCAGAATACTGATGGACGACTTGGGGCTGAGTCAGGTAGGTGATGCTAACTTCATCTTACTATAAACTGGCTCAAGGGTTTAGAGTTTGATGCACGCCACATTTTGCAGAAGGGATGCAAATATAGTTATACCGTTGAGCGATGCTGTCAGGCCAGTTCTGTCTCAATTTCAGCACATTGAGAGAGTCTCATCTTGGAGCCCCCATTGATTGTGTAAGCCTTTGCTTCATTCTCACATAGCAGGAACAGAGTCCCATAGAGAACCTAGAAAGTCCCAGCTTAAAAAAGAAATCCATGCTTTAGTCCCAGACTTTTCATCAAGGAGACACTTAGAGCACCTCTGGGTGCCCGGCTCAGGCATACTCTGTAGCAAGCAGACTGAGATGGTCTGGGTTTTTCTGGGGTTTGAACTCTGGATTTATCCCAGGCCAATCAGAAGGATTCCCTTTTTCTGTGAAAGCATTAGGGGGTATATTGATCAGCTATGAAACCATTGACCTATTAGTCAAAAGTTTAACTGTCAGTACAGGGGCTGGAGAGATGGCTCAGTGGTTCAGAGAACACTGACTGCTCTTCTAGGGGACCTGGGTTTGATTCCCAGCCCCCCACATGGCTGCTGACAGGTTCTAGGGGGTCTGATGCAGTTTTTCGGCTTCCATGTGTCCCCCATGTACATGCTGCATAGAACACATGCAGACAAGACACCTATACGTGTAAAATAAAAATAATTAAGTCTCAAAAAAAAATGTAATTGCCATCGTTTGACCCCAAGAATGGGGACAGTATTCTTCCGGACAGCATTCTTCCAGACAGCATTCTCCTGGGCCCAGCAGTAAATTCTTGTCAACATGAATAGACATTGTTCATCCTTAGGGCAAACTTTGAAAACCTGATTGCTTTGGGTGTCCAACTCTTCAGGCCACTGTAGCAAAATACCGTAACATCTACGGCTTCTCCAACATGGAAGCTGTTTCTCACAGTTCTCAGTCTGAGGTCAACTTAATTTGTCATATGCCTCACATGGCAGAAGGAGGGAGGGAGGGAGGGAGGGAGAGAGGAAGGAAGGAAGGAAGGAAGGACCATCCTGGGTCTTCTTTTGTGTAGACATTGCTGTTCTTGCGGACTCTCAAGACCTAATCAACAGAGCCCCAAGGCTCTGACACCTCACGTTGCTCCTTTGAGGTCTAAGGTTTCAACATGGACATTTTGGAAGACACAAACATCTGGACTACAGTGGTGTAGGATTACCTGTTTAAACCCCCGAGTGGGAGCCAAAGCAAGGTTAGGTTGCCTCTCAAAGTGCAGGCCTATTTTACATACGTTGCCCTTGTTGATTCAAGGAATGTACCTGAGGGGCTAGTCAGTCAAATTAGTTTCTCAGCGGAGGCTCTTAACATTTTTGCAAGAGTCAGGGTTCAAACATGGGCCCAGGTGAACTCAGGCCATCATGGACAAGTCAGGGAATGTGACGTCAGAGTCCTAGAGTCACGGGGACCCAGTGGGGAAGATGGGCTTAGGAGTATCGAGATTTTCTCTGAAAGAACTCAAGAGCAAACCCCCAAGGAGAGACAGGAAAACCCGAAGCTGTCCTCCTGACCACACACCATGTTGATATTCCCAGTCCTAAGGGTGCTGACTGGCCTTACAGTGAAAGGCTCCCCCGCACACCCCTCAGCAGATACCAAATGCCCTAACTGAGGACCAAAGCAGCTCTCTGCTCTTTACAAAGTGGGATTGCAGACAGATTCTCTGGGGCCGGGAACTACAGAACCTCTCAGTCTCTCAGTCTAGAAGGGCTCCTTAAGGATTGAACTCAGGAGCTTCCTGAAGTATTAGAACTGCTTAGCTCTCCTCTCTCTCTCTCTCTCTCCTCTCTCTCTCTATCTTACGTCTCTCTCTCTCTCTCTCTCCCCCTTTCTCTTCCCCCTCCCCTTTCCCCTCCCACTTCCCCTTCTCCGCCCTCCTCCCTTCTTCCTCTCCCCCTCCCCTTCTTCCTCTCCCCCTTCCCCTCTCCCTCTCACCCTCCCCTTCTTCCCCTTCCCCTCCCCCTCCCCCCTCTCCCCCTCCCCTCCCTGGGGGGTGGTGTAGGGTAAGACAGAGTGTTGTTTTGAACTTACAATCTTCCTGTCTTAGCCTATGGTATTGTGCCTGGCAAAATTATCATTTTGCTATTGGCTGCCCTTGGAGAGAGATTTCTTTCTAGCATGTTCCTTTAATAGGGTTTGCAGTGAACTTCCATTCTGAGCAAAACCTTCTGTACTTGGCTTTGATCTGATACTTTTCCTTTTTTCTTCCTGTTAATTATCTATTGGTTTAAATCAGTTGACACTTTAGTCTCATTTGAGAGGTTGTCTATGGAAAAGTATATTATCTAAATCAATAGGGCTGCAGGTTTCTTTAAACTGGGATTTGTTTCTGCAAGTCTTCCTTCAGAGTAAACGTTTACTCAGGGCTGGCTCTGTCTGTCTGTTCTGCTCACAGGACTCCGCGGGGCTCTCCATGTTTACTGGGGAGGAGGAAATCTTCGCTTTTCAGCGCACCATTTCCCGGCTCACAGAGATGCAGACTGAACAGTACTGGATTGAAGGGGACAGAAGCAGGAAGTAACTGTCACTTTCACAAGAATAAAAAAAGGTGACCGGTTAAGGTTGCAGACAGTGAGCTGTCACTGCGTCACTGTGAGAGGTGACGGGCTCACTTCCTCAGCAGCTGTGCACTTTGCCCTGACTGCTGCGTCTGAGGCAGTGGACGGGCACACTGAAGAAGTCTCTCCTTTGTAGGTCCGCATTTATTTGGACCTATTTTTGCATCATAAGGTGGAGTCATCACTTGAAGATTACTGCAGAGCCTGACGTGTTGGCACCTGGCTGAGTCACTATGGTTCAAACAGGCGGAGAACGCAGGATATCTGTGCATCCCCAGGCTTCGGTTGCACGGTAGTCACACCTCAGAAATACATTTGCTATAAGAAGCAGGAAGAATCTTACTTTTCAGGTTAAAACAAAGAAAGCTTTCTGAACATACACTGAAAGGAAAAGCATTTTACATTGGCCTCTGTATTTCTGTTTGTTGGTTGGTTATGAATGGCTTTGAGGTTTCCACTGAGCTAGAGAGAACCTGTGTCTAACCCGTTGGTCTAGGTTGGCAGGCAATACCTGATCCCTGATGGGTTACAAAACCATCATGTAAGGAGCAAGTGGAAAATTTCAGCTAATAGGCAGGTCTCCCCTCTGACAGACAGCCAAGGTGGGGCAGGTACCAGGATCATGACTGACCAAGGCTGGAGGAGCCACACCCACACCCACAGCAGCGTGGACCACCCCCATCACCTGAGGTTCCCACTCTGTTGACCAGCATCTGCTTGCACAACAGTGTCTACTCTCTGTCCTTGATCCTGAGTCGCAGAGTTGGGCCTCATAGGAAACTGGAAAGGACACTTGACAAATCTTCTGTAAATAAAAGCTGAATTCTCCTTCATTGACTGTGTCTGATTCATTTAAGTAAAATCCATCTTTGCTGAGTTTTATCACCAAAGGAAACTGGGTTGCAGTTATTTTTAAAGGGCTGGAGCGATGACTTGGTAGCTAAGAATGCTTGCTGATCGTGCACAGGACCAGAGTTCAATTCCTACCCATGATGGGTGGCCCAAACCAACCTGCGACTCTAACTCCAAGGGATCTGATGCCTTCTTCTAGCCTCCAGGGGCATACATACTCATGTGCCCACACAGACAAACATGCATACATATGCACATGCTCATGCTCATGTACCCACATAGACAAACATACTACATACATACATACATATATACATATGCCCATGCTCATGTACCCACACAGACAAACATACATACATACATGTGCACATGCTCATGTACCCACACAGACAAACATACATACATACATACATATGCCCATGCTCATGTACCCACATAGACAAACATACATACATATGCACATGCTCATGCTCATGTACCCACACAGACAAACATACATACTACATACATACATATGCACATGCTCACGTACCCACACAGACAAACATACATACACATAATTTTTTTTTTAAGTTTTGTTTTTAAAAGAAAAAGAGAATCTTAAATTCTGGGCCAGTGAGAAGACTCAGTGGACAAAAGAGCTTGCTGCACAACCATGACAATGTGGGTTCAATCCCCGGAACCCATAGCTGAAGGGGAGAACCAGTTTCTCAGTGTTGTCCTGACTGTCACACCCATGCCCGTACTTACCACACATACACACATAATAAAAATAATTTTAAAGACTTAATTCCTCTTCAGAAAAGAAAAACTATGTCCCTCCCTCAAATGATACAAAAATCAACCGTTTGGGAGAGTAGTCAACTGTATGGCTCATGTCAGTGTAAATACATTCTGTGAGGCTGTCATTTAATGATCTGTGCACATCATTTTATTTTGGATATTAACTCTTTTATGTCAAGCAGATAGATGAGCAGACTAGCCAAGCACTGGAAAAGTCTGAACTAGGGCTTCTGAGAGTTAAACGCGGTGTAGCTGTGTGCATATTCATTCAGATGTATGTATATGTGTATGTATGTATATG
The DNA here is from genome assembly GCF_011762505.2 of Arvicanthis niloticus. Taxonomy (NCBI): domain Eukaryota; kingdom Metazoa; phylum Chordata; class Mammalia; order Rodentia; family Muridae; genus Arvicanthis; species Arvicanthis niloticus. The sequence goes on from NW_023046186.1 coordinate 12,260, forward strand.
TATGTATGTATGTATGTATGTATAGGTGAGTGGAATGGATGGATGGATGGATGGATGGATGGGCAGATGGATGGATGGGTGGGTGGATGGATGGATGGATGGACAGATGGGTAGATGGGCAGATGGATGGGTGGATGGATGGGTGGGTGGATAGGTGGGCAGATGGATTTTTGTGATTCTGGCTACAAAACTCAGGGCTTCCCCCACGCTAGGCAAGTGCGCCATTACTGAACTATATCACTACCTGAAAGATATTTTTGCTGAAGTAAGACACCAAGTTCTAAAGAGAATAAATGAAGAGACACAAGGTTTCTGAGCTGGAGAGATGCTGAGTGGCTTGGAGTGTGTCCTGCTCTTGCAGAAGACCTGATTGGCTCTCAGCACCCGCAGTATGTAAGTCTGCTTTCTTCTAGCTTCCAAGGGCACCTGCACACACATGTACATGCATACATGCATACACACATACATACACACATGTACACACACATGTACATACACATACACACATACATGCATACATACACACATGTATATACATATATACACATACACACATGTATATACACACATACACACATGTATATACATACATACACACATGCATACACACATGTATATACATACATACACACATGTATATACATACATACACATATATAATACATACACACATGTACACATATACACATACACACATGTGTATATATACATACACACATGTATATACAAACATACACACATGTACATGCATACACACATACATGCACACATGTATATGCATACATACACACATGTACATACATGCACACATACATACACACATGTACATACATGCACACATACATACACACATGTACATACATCCACACACATACATACATACATCCACACATGTACATACATACATACACACATACATACACACATATATTCATACATATACACACATGTGTATACACATGTATACACACACACACACCTTTTAAAGAAAAGAATTCACTATATCCCAAGTTAATACTAGATCAGTTATCTCGGTTTTAAAAGTAGACCTGTAAAGAGAATCACAGATCAGGAAACTAAGGCTTAGGAGAGTGAGGTCAAATGACAAATTCATGTCATTTTACCCAGCTTATAAACAGAACCCTGTTTGATCATGACTTGTGGTGAGTACCCATGCACTAATAGTATAGCTGCTGTTCTGAGCTCAAGTAGAAACAGCTTAACTTCACGTTTAAATCGTGTGTGTGTGTGTGTGTGTGTGTGTGTATGTGTGTGTGCGCGCGCGCATGCGTGCGTGTGTCTATCTGTGTGTGTCTGTGTGTGGTGTCTTTGTGAGTATCTCTGTGTCTCTGTATCTCTGTATATCTCTGTGTGTCTCATTGTTTCTGTATGTGTTTGTATATGTGTCTCTGTATTTTTGTGTATCTCTGTGTGTGTGTCTCAGTGTATCTGTGTGTCTGTATGGGTGTCTATGTATCTGTGTGTTTGTGTGTCTCAGTGTATCTGTGTGTCTGTATGGGTGTCTATGTATCTGTGTGTCTCAGTGTAACTGTGTCTGTATGGGTGTCTATGTATCTGTGTGTCTCAGTGTATCTGTGTGTGTCTGTATGTCTCAGTGTATCTCTGTGTGTGTTTGTACATATGTCTCTGTATCTCTGTATCTCTCTGTGTGTCTGTGTGTCTCAGTGTATCTGTGTGTGTATGTGTCTCTATGTGTGCTTCTGTGTGCCATGCTGGGCTCTCAACCCAAGGCCTCCCATGCCAGGCAAGGCTCTGCCACTCAGCCATGCCCCAGTGCTAAAGCTTAGCTTTTGCTTTTCACATTTTTTTTTTTTACATTTAATAAAAAGACAGTGTGGATGGATAGACAGATGGACAGAGGACTGACAGAAAAAGGAACTGTCCCCAAGTGTGTGGTATTGGTGGCACAGTGCCCACACTCCAGTTTTTGTTCAAGGTCCAGGTCTGGAGACGTAAAAGCTTGTCTAGAGATTTCTGCAGGAAGACTCAGCAGTCCGTGCACACTGGACAGCAAGGTGGGCCCCTGTTGGAGAAGGTTGTCGTCACAGGGAAAAGCTCCAGGAAGGACACATGGACTGAAAGGGAAAAAGCAGGGGACACCTACCTACCCAGCCATGTCAGCCAAATCAACCTAGCCATCAGCATGTGGCAGCTAACACAGCCAGATCACCCTCATGCCCGAGGCCAGTTGTTTGGAATACGATTTCATTCTTCACAGATCAGTGACATGATGTCAACTCCCAGTGTAGGTGGCTTGTCATTCTGCTACTCAAGAGTTTGACAGCTTTTAAGAACACTATGTCTGTAGGTTGAACTGTACCGCAAGGCTCTGCCTATATTACTGCAGGGTGCACACCTCCTCCTGTCCCTCCTGTCCCTCCAGACTCCCAGCCCCTTAGGCCTGTGGAGGAAGCGGTGGTGGAAGGGGCTGTCTCAGTTAGGAGTTAGGTTCAGACAGGAGGGCTGGAAGGCCCTCGTGAGGGTTCTGCTTCTGTATCAGGAGCATGGAGTTCACACGTGCTGGAAATGATCCCTCGTCAACCTGTTCTCTTCCCAGGGTCTGTCTCACAAAACAGCAGGCAAGAAAAAGAGAAAACCAGAAAACAACATGGCAGCCAGACCATAGGAAAACAGTGGTTGGGAATCCTTCAGCAACCACTCAGATGCTCAGGACCAGAAGGGTCTGAACACTGAGTGTTTCTTAGATTTAGGGTATTTGCATATTTATAATGAGATATCTTTGGAATGGGACTACAACTTAAACAGAAAATCAATTAAGTTTCACATAAACCTTCGAGACAGGGTTTCTCTGTGTAGCCCTGGCTATCCTGGAACTCACTCTGTAGACCAGGCTGGCCTCGAACTCAGAAATCCACCTGCCTCTGCCTCCCAAGTGCTGGGATTAAAGGCCACATAAACCTTTCTATGTATACAATAATAATTTTTCATGGCATTTCTAGTGTACCTGCATTTTAAATATATTCATTATATTTTTATATTATATTTACACATGTGTCGCACCCCGCTTGCCAGCAAGGAAGACGCGACAAACCGGATTCTTCTCAACAGCCTTTATTGGAAGCGCTCTTTTAGCTTTCTGGGAGAGACTGACTCGAATGCCCAGAACGGGCTGCTTATATACCCCCAGCCCTGGGCGTGGCAAAGCACATGGAGGTGTCCGATTGGTCAATTTGCAATGACTCATTAGCATACTCATTAGCATACCCCGCCCAGGCGGGGGTGATTGGCCAGGTTCGTGGTACCCTAGTTGTACCTCATTTGCATGCCCCATTTGGGAGGGGCTGGAGTCAAGTTCCTAAGTGCACTGATAGTTCTACCTGAGAGCCTGAGTAGCCACCATCTTGGATCGTCGCCTCAGAGTGGCTGACGGGCGAATGTCAGCCTGTCAGCCGCTTTGAGGCTGGGGCGCTGCTTCTCTCGGCTGGCAGCCGCAGCCGCTTTTAGTCAGTGGCACCGAGAGAAAAAACGGGCAGCCGCTTTGAGTCGGAGGCGGCGCCTCCGCTTTTCAAGCTGACAGACCTTCGGTGCCTTCCAGCCATCAGGTCTGTCAGGTCAGCTGCCTACACACATGGATGTTTTTCCTGCATGTACATCAGCACCATGTGTTGTGCATGCCTAGAACTTTCAAAGGCCAGAAGAAGGAATCAGATCCCCCTAGAACTGGAGGTATGGATGGTTGCAAGCTGTCATGTGGGTGCTGGGAACTGAACCTGCGTCCTCGAGGAGAGCATCTTAACTGCCCAGCCCCCATGCCCACATTTTGACCATGATCTGCCACGTGAGGGCAGGCATGGAATTTTCCACTTGACAATGTCAGTCAGCATACCAAAAGCTCCAGCTGGTGGCGCAGCTCAGGGTTTGAACTTCAAGTTAGGGTACTCTGCCCATAATCCTGAACCGTGGCATGTAACAATCCCACACCGGAAAGCCTCGCTCTAGCCTCTCTTCCGGCTGTGGTCTGTGACGCTTTCAGCTTGCCAGTGTTTTCCCTGGGGTTGCAGAACAGCCCGAAGCTCATGGGCTTGCCGGAAGTGCTTGGCACGTGTGTGCGTACGTGCGTACGTACATACCTTAGGAGATGGAATCCAAGCAAGTGCTGCTGCAGACTAAGGCTCTGCTCCCAGACCCCAGACCAGGAGGCTGGAGTCCAGAAGTGCCCGGCCCTGCATGCTCCTAATTCACTTCCGGTTTCCAGACTTGACAGATAGTAAATGGGAAGAAACAGGTGAGCTGTTTTTAGAAAGCCCTATTGCATCCCTCTTGTCCATGTTATTTGCTGGTGACAGACATGAGATAGACAACGTGGGACTTACATAATTGTCACCCATTTCTGAGGCCACAGTACAGTTAGATCACACGTATGCATTGTTCTCTGTAGGGCTTTATATAATAATCCAAAGGCAATGCTTTAATACTCCTGACGCCTCTTGCCTTCCCAACTTGCTCTGCTCTTCCTTACAAGTGTGAGAATACTAGAAATTGAAAACCAGCTGGGATTTTAAAACAACCTTTGCATGTAAAGTAACGGAAGTAACTGGATATGCTCGTATTCAAGGGTCACACGGCGCATAAAGTATCCCAAGTTCTTCATAAACTAACTCTTTTGATTCTTGTGACTGTCCTCTGAGATACACGTGCTGTTACCCCCATTTTACAGACAGGGAAACTAAGGCCAGAAAACGACAAAACCAGAGCCGAGGTGCTAAGACACATGAAAGGATTCAGACACTAACTTCTACATGCTTCATTTCCTGGCCTGTAAAATTCACACCCACAACCTCTCCATGCGAGGTGAAAAAAAAAAAAAAAACCTCAAGTGAGTGAGTAAGGCCGAATCTCCAAAGCCAGCGTTTGGGTATGTCTGGCTTCGAGTCCGTCCTCATGCTGGGGAGGAACCCCAGGACTTAAGCTCGCAGCAGCAAGCGGATGTCTGTCGACCCTGGGAGGTCTTCCCCAGCACTGACTGTGACCTACGTGACCTTAGGTGGTCTGGATTCTTCTAGAACCAGGAAACTCTTGTACTGGTTTTTACTGTGTGACCCTTCACTTCAATTTTACTTCTGAAGACTGTTCTGAAGAGAGCAATAGCAAGATGGTAGAGGCTTGACTGGGTAATGGGCTAACAATCCTGCTCTGAAATATTCCATCCATGACTATTGTAACTCAGCTTTGGCTGAGATGCTGGAGGATGGCCTGAAATCCACTGAATACAGAAACTGTTGCTCGGCTGATAGGTTTCAGCCATTTCCCGTGACGAGGGCACCATCTTGTGGTCGATGGGTGAACTGACAGGGAAAAGTCTAGAAATTCCAGTTGGGAACTCTCTAAGCTGCTTGTTCCCAGGCCGGGCCACCTCCAGAGAATCAGGTTTCCCCCGCAGAGGGGGAGCCCAGCACCCATGTTCTTTAATGCTCGTCAGGATGAGACTGTCTGGTGACGATGCAGCCAAACTGCAGCCTGGGCTCCTTGACTCTGAGCCCCTAAATGAGGAGCATTGCCAAGGGATCGCCAACCACTGCTGTGCTCAAAGGTCTTGATGCCAGGTCACAAATGGCCGTCTCAAAGCCTCGTTGGTACCTTCGCGTGCCTGTGTCTCTCCTTCCAGGAGGCAGGGACTCCTCCCTTGCTTCTTCACCCATGCTAACAACAAGCCAGCCTTGTGGTTTGCAGAACACGACGGTTTTCTGCCCTGCCCTGTGTTCGCCCACAGTGTGCTAAGTAGTAGGAGGAGTGCTTATCCTCTTTAAAAACATAAGTATGGTTTACGTAAATATTATTTAAAATGTATTGTTTAGTTCGACCTGACATCAAATTTCTGCTCCTCTTGCCTCAGCCTTCTGAGGGCTGAGATTACAGATGTGTGGCATCACATCTGGATAATATTTGCTTTCATTTCTAACAGGGTGATCCCCATCCACCCCTGTCTCCCAGCTCCTGTCTCCAAAGTCTTTTGAGACCCGCAATCATTTCCAGAGTGGAGTGTGGTCCCGATATCGGACCCTCATGTAGCTGCTGCGGAGCTCCCTCTCTTGGGCAAGCTTAAACCCCATCTCTGGGGGAGGGGCTATGCCCTCAGCTCTCATGCTCCTTGCTTGGCTGTCTCTAAACAATGACTGAGAACTACAGCACTGTTTCCCTGTTTGTCTGACTTGGAGTCCTGTCACGTGCCAACCTGTGCTGTTGCGGGTGAGATGGTAGGGGGATTGGGAGGGTGAACTCAATATAAGCTGCAGTCATCCAGGAGTTATTTATTTATTTATTTATTTATTTTGGTTTTTCGAGACAGGGTTTCTCTGTGTAGCCCTGGCTGTCCTGGAACTCACTCTGTAGACCAGGCTGGCCTCGAACTCAGAAATCTGCCTGCCTCTGCCTCCCAAGTGCTGGGATTAAAGGCATGCGCCACCGCTGCCCAGCATCCAGGAGTTTATATTTCAATTTAAAAAAAAAAAGAAGAAGAAGAAGAAGAAAAAAAAAACCCTCTATTCATAAAATGCCTCCATTAGCTTGGTCTGTAGGCAAGTCTGCGGAGGCGTTTTATTATTAATGATTGACGGGGGAGGACCCCGCCCACTGTGGGCGGTACCATCCCTGGGCAGATGGACAGATGCTACTGGGTTGTGTAAGATGGCAGACTGCGCTATGAAAGGTAAGCGGTGTTCCTTCGCGGTCTCGGCTTCAGTTCCTGCTTCCTGTCTTGGCTTCCTTTCATGCTCTATTATAACTGTAAGGTGAACTAAACCCCAGGTTGCTTTAGGCCATGGTGTCTATCACAGCCATAGAAAGCACACTAGGATGCAATCGTGTGTAATGTCACACACACACACACCATGGAGCTTCTGGAAAAGTTGCCCAGAATGAGGCCCAGAGACGCAAATGACTTCTTACTGGTTGTCTTGTTGCTGTAATAGAAGACCAGAGACTGAGCAGTTTATAACAAAGAGATTTGTGACTACCGAGGAGCCCATGATGCTTTGCACCGTCCCGTGGTGGATTTTATAATTGTGAAAACCACATTCAGTGTTAGACAAAGCATATTCTTCACACTCTTTTCCCTGGAACTAGAGTTACGGATAGTTTCGAACCACCACGTGGGTGCTGAGAGTAGAATCTGAGTCCTCTGCAAGAATACCAAATGTTCTTCGCTGCTGCCACCTCTCCAGCCCTGTCGCTCTCTTTCTTGATTCCTATAGCTACAGAGACCACTGGAGACTAATTACTCCCAAAACGCATCTCCTCCCTAACTCCCACCTCCAGTTCTAGACTGCTACCAAATCCAGCATGGCTCCAGGGACCTGACCTGATTGAGAGCCAGGAGGGAATGAAGAAAGGACAGACTCAGATGTGGGGGACGTGGAAGTCAGCCTTGTGAAGGAAAACAAGGGATGGCGAGCGAGGCACCACAGGCTCCTCGGAGAGTCCTGATCTCCCCTACAGGGCATTAGATGTAAGATGGCTCCAAGCACACCAGTGAGACAGCAAAAAAGAACCAAGGCCAGGGTGGTGGCCGCTTCCCCATCTTCACGGGAGTCCTAACAGATGAGTTACCTTCTGAGTTACCTCATCAGGCAGGGCTCTCATTGGGGCATAGTGATGGCATGGTGAGATATGATTGGTTAAGGATTTAGGGGCTTGGGATTGTCTCCAACAGTTTATATAAGCTTAGATCTGGGCAATAAACTCAGATCTGCTCCCTGGTGCTGAGTGTGAGTCCCGGGATTTGTCACGTGACTCTGTCATCCCAACCCCCTTCGGTCTTATTTCCACACAAAGGCACACAAAGAAGTTGAGATCTGTTGAACCCGACTCTCTGATGAAGAATCCATAGCACCTTGGAGGTCAGCATGTTCATTACATGTATTTGAACAGAGAGGTGGGGTAATTGCATACAGCTGGGTGAGGAGATGAAGTTACTGCATACAGATTAACAAGGATCACTAAACTATTTAAATGGTTGGATTCTCTATGTGAATGTATCTCAATGAAGTTGTTAAAACCAGCATACAAGCAGTCACTAACCGTCCATTCATTCACTCGCTATTATTGAAAGAGCCAGGCAGAGACACATCCATGTGAATAGGAGAAACTCTCTGACCAAGATGGACTCATAACCTCTTAGGGACAAACAGACACAATATAGTGAGCATCAACAATGACTTGCCAGGCAGTGGTGGCGCACGCCTTTAATCCCAGCACTTGGGAGGCAGAGGCAGGCAGATTTCTGAGTTCGAGGCCAGCCTGGTCTACAGAGTGAGTTCCAGGACAGCCAGGGCTACACAGAGAAACCCTGTCTTGAAAAACAAACAAACAAAAACAAACAAAAAAGAATGACTTTATCTGGGTGTGGAGGGTGTCGAGTCAGGCAGGAATCATAGCAAAAGGCAGAGGAAGGACAGAGGTTGGGAGGAAGGGACAGAGTGCTCGGCCCCGCCCCTCCTTCGCCTCCCCCGTATTAAATAAGTACTGAGATAAGTTCAGTACAGGGCTTGCAAAATGCCAAGAGAAATGACCAGTTACTTCTGGAAACTCAGAAGAGGAAGCAAAATGGCTAGAATATTATCTTTCTGAATGTTTAAAGGGAAGTCAGATGTGACCTGTGCCCCAGCCTAACGATTCCCTCTTAGAATCCGAACTCCAGGGTGCAGACTGTAAAAACTGCTGCTGTCATCAATATGCGCCTCTCGTTTTGCACTAATAACCTATCATATTTTTAACAGAACTCTGTAGCATGCAGAATATTAAATTTATTTGCTGAAGAAGTATTGGCTGATTTCTGTTGATTGGAGTAACAGAGTCTGTAGAATTAAAAAATAATTGCTTAGACTTTTATAGTACCGACATAATCAGATTTCACAACACAAAAATAAGCAGCAAGCCATACTAAAACAATATTAAGTTTAGGACAAAATGGTTCCAATGTTTGGCTGAGCTAAGCATAGCCCCACACACTTCTGTAGCCACCGGTCAGGGTCAGTCAGACTTGAAAATGCAATGCAAAGACCTGCCTGTGGGGCAGGCAGGGAGGCCATTGAGTTACTGTAGAGAGAAGATCTTGTGTGTTGTATGGATGCATCACCTGTCAATTAAAAAACCTGTGGCCTATAGAAAAGGGTAGAATAGAAGGTGGGACATCTGGGAGAAAGAAGGAATTCTGGGATAGAGCCAGGTACAGGAAATTCACCTGGGAAGAAGGGATAAGACAGGCCCATGGTACCTGAGCGTAGGTAATCAGCCATGTGGCAGAATGTCGATTAAAATAAAAGGGTTATATTAAGTTATGATCTAGTCAGAGAAGAGCCTAGCAACATAGCCAAGTTATTTGTAAATATATTTTGAGTCCAGGTCATATTTCTGGGAGCATGGAGCTGGGAGGAAGAACCAGGACCAAACTTCTACAAGTTACCAGTGAAAGAGAGCAAAAGTTAATGCCATCCTCGTTGTCATAGCACAGGTTAGAAGCCACAGGATGATCTGAGGCCAGCCAGGCACAGGCAGGCTCACCTTTCTGACACAGCTAGTGTGCCTAGCTTCGAGAAGCCCAAGCCATGGTTCTTAGGGGCCAAACCCTCTTTGACACTAGAGCCTAAGGCCTTCCCCTAGGCTCTGCCCTGTCCTCAGATGCCACCTCCCTCCCCATTTCAGTCTCCTTCCAAGGCTGAAAGTGACGCTCCAGGGTTGTGGGGGTGGGGAAGAGACCTCAAGGTTCTTCTGTCCCCATAGCGTGTACCTATCCCATTCAAAGAGCTGCAGTTGGCTGGATGTGGTGGTAAATGTCTGTAACAGAGGGGAGGAGGTTAAGGTGAGAGGATCCCCACAGGTCTGAGGCACAGCCTGGATGGTGTGAGTTTCAGGCCAGAAGGGCTACATAGGGAGAGCCTGTCTCATCAATGGTGAGAGCATATGGAACTGTTGTCTCCTGCCTCTGTTTACCCCTCTCCAAGTGTTTCAAGTGGCAGAAAGGTCTGTGTCAGAGTAGGGATGGGTAATGGTCTCAGCTTCTAGAGACAAGGTGACTAGCATCCCTCATTTTTGCAGTGAGGACTAGTGTGCTCTTGGGACCCAGAAGGCCTGGGTCAGGTGCACAGGCTGCACACTGACAGCTGGGTGAGGGTCCGGCTTCTTTACGTTGTTTCCCTCCTAGCAACTGTATGTCAAGCAGCAGTGTTGGCCATGGGTACATTTTGTTGGGTGCCTAGTGAAGGCTACTTTGTTATCTAATTTCTTGTCCTCCCACTTAGTGGTTCATCAGAAACATCTGGGATGGAACTATAGATTATCCACATGCCAGACTCAAGCACAGCAGTGGATGGGCCTGGAAACCTGTATCTCTGGGAAACAGGATACTTAAGATGAGTGTGGGGGGAGTAAATTGGCGCACTGCAAGTGTCAGGGCTGGGACATATACAGTCAGTTGGTGTTCCCTGGGTTGGGAGGGGAAGGCACATTTAGTCTCCATTTGATTCTGTTCTGTTCTTTCTTTCTGTGCTGTGCTGTGCTATGCTATTTGTCTCATGACATATTTCTAAAACCAGAAATGAAGATTGTTCTACACTGTTTTTCCCAGCAGCATGGCACTCTCTGGGTCCTGCGTAGTCAGATAGCATGGTCTGATACCTTCTCCACCCCCCCCACCCCCCAGGGAAATATGGCCCCACCATGCTGAGGCCTCATAATGGCATCTTTGTCCCTCTAGCTGGCAAGGAATCACTTCAGGATGTTACCAGCATGGCTATTCCATAAAGGCAAGACCTTTAAATCACAGGATCCGGGATGCGCTTTGCAGTTGAGAGGGGAGGCATAGGTAGCAGGTTCAAATCTCGTACCACGAAAGAAGGGTTTCAGTTGTTCAAAGCAAGGGGCTCTGAAGAAGGTTTGGTCTTAAAGAACTTGGAGCTTTTCTTCAGTGAACAGGCGATGAAAACTTCGCTGCTCTGACCTGCTGGTGATCCTGAACACTGTTCACCACCCTGCTACTCAATGTGGCCTAAGTCAGACTCTTGAGGGGATGATGGGTTTTAAAGATGAGAGAAATGGCTCACAGCTCTCTGACTCCTACACCACGAGGAAGACATTCTTAGCAGGTTTGGAAATACTGCCTGCCATGCAATGTGACCTGCGGCTAAAAACGATGTCACACACCATTGGCAAAAAGCTCCACACGTGTGAGAGAAAGAAGACTTCAGCCAGTTCTCCACAAACGTGTTTGTGAGATGGACTTCATTTGACATTAGACAACTTCAATGAAGTGGATGGGTCCCTTGGGAAACACAAACATGTGACTCCAACTGTATGACACAGATGGTCAAGGAAGCCCTACAACCATGAGTAGATCAGAACCAGTAACTTAAAACTTCCTGGCAAGCGGGGCGGTGGTGGCGCACGCCTTTAATCCCAGCACTTGGGAGGCAGAGGCAGGCAGATTTCTGAGTTTGAGGCCAGCCTGGTCTACAGAGTGAGTTCCAGGACAGCCAGGGCTACACAGAGAAACCCTGTCTTGAAAAACCAAAAAAAAAAAAAAAAAAAAAACCAAAACAAACAAACAAACAAAAAAAAAAACTTCCTGGCAAAGAGATCTTGCAGCCCAGTGGATTTCCCTGGAGAAATCTGCCATGTTCAGCCCCTTCTCTTTCAAAAAATAGAAGTGGAGGGGGCATTCCCCTAGTCTCATGAAGCTGGAGTTACTCTGATATTAAAACCAGCAATACGCAAAATTAATTAATTAATTAAAGATCAATGTCCCTCATAAATCTAAACACAAGACTGTAAATAAAATATAATCAGCAACACATAAAAGAGTTGTAAACTGTGTGTCGGTGATGTGTTCTTATAATTCTAGCACACAGGAGGCGGAGGCAGGAGGATCACAAGTTGGAAGCTAGTCTGGGCCATGTAGACTTTGTTAAAAAAAAAAAAAAAAAAACAAAAAACAAAACAAAACAAAAAAAAAAAACAGTTATATATCGTAGCCAAGAAAAAGTTGTCAGTGTGTAAAGCTAATCCAGGTTTTGAAAAAACAATTACTGCGATCCACAGAATTAAGGCTAAATGAGTTTTGCATAATCCAATAGATGTTTGCATAACAAGTGTAGCAAGAAAATATTAAAAACCCCAATGTGGGGCTTTTGCCCCACCTTAGGCTATTGGTTTCCCACACAGCCTGTATATTTACAGTAAGCCCTAAACAGCACAGTAGCTGGGCAGCTCCTGCCCTCCATGCTGTCAGAATCTACTTTCTTATCGATAACCTGAGTTATTACTTACTATTTACTGTGTTCCATCTGGGCTGTTCAGGCAGCCCTCAGGGCCACACTCCCTTGACCCCTAACCCATGGCTGTTGTCCTCTTTCTCCCCTGTATGTTTTTCCTTTACTCCTCTTCCTCATGGTCCTCTCACCCATGGTCTTCTCTCTTCTCTGGGGCACCAGTCTTGGGAGCCCCAGTTTAGCACTAGAATACAAGCAGCATTAGGCCAACCCACTACAACAAGTATTTGACAAAATTCAATATACATTCATGATAATAATATTCTGTGGTGGGGCTGGAGCAGTGGCTCAGCAGCAGGAGCACTGGCTGCTCTTCCAGAGGTCCTGAGTTCAATTCCCAGCAACCACACGGTGGCTCACAACCATCTGTAATGGAATCTGAGGCCCTCTTCTGTGTGTCTGAAGATGATGACAGTGTACTCATGTTAAATAAATAATTTTTTTAAAAACGAATATTCTATGGGGCTGGGAGTATAGCTCAGTGGTAGAAAACATACTTGGCCCAATCTCCAGCAAAACACACACACACACACACACACACACACACACACACACACACACACACAATCTTCTCTGCCTGTCTCTTCCACATACAAACATATATTCTTTCTCTCTCTCTCTATCTCTCTATCTCATACACATTACCTCTCTGTCTCCCTGTCTCTCTGTCTCTCTCTGTCTCTCTCTCTGTCTCTCTCTCTGTCTCTCTCTCTCTCTCACACACACACACAACATAAGCACAAAATAAAAAGATCAGAACCTTTAAAAAAGAAAACAATTAGAAGAAGGAGCAACCTGTCACAATCTTCCTCACAAGGATGGGGGAGTAGGGGTAGGGATAGGTTGTGGGTGGGGGGCTTGGGGTAGTTGGGGGAGTGGGGGAGTGGGAGGATGGTAGCTGATGCTGTCACTCTGAGCTTAGGGAGAGAAGGACTTGCATTCTCCACACTCTTACTTGACATACAGAGTTCTGCTGGCAGAGTAGGCAATGAAAGGGAATAGAAGGGAAACAGACCAAAAAGGAAGAACATAAAAGCTTGTTCTCAAATACGATGATTGCCTGAGGATGAAATTCCAGAGTATCTATGAAGAAAAAGTCTATAAAGAACAAGCAAAGTCAGAGCATACAAAATAAACGTTAAAGCCAGTTGTGTCACCTGACATTAGCGATGAACACATAGACCCTCAAATTAAAAGTCTATACAGCTGAGGCAAGAACGAGGCAGGGAGTTTGATGCCCTCTCCAGACTGGTGTGCTTCCTGCCTCTGCAGTACAAGCATGGCCCAGGAGAGGTCCAAGAGGAGACTGCAGACAAACAGGGTGACCACTGGGAAACAGCAGGACAGGAAGGGCAGGTGGTGCAGGTCCAGAGACACACCCTGTTGAGAAAGCTGGAGAAAGCCAACTGGGAAAGACATGGCTTGCAAGGAGGCCGGCTTGATTCACGTTTGATGGCTCCGGCCCCACTAGAGACCAAGATCAAGGACACTATCTAGCTCCAGCCACAGACAGGAGCAGCAGCTTCCCCAGGGATAGCCCACATCTGGTCATTGCCCTGACTTCGCAAGTGAATGGTGACACCACCCACACCATTCACAGAACACTAGAGGAGCAGAGGAGCATTGCTTAGGCCAGTCTCCTTTTCGGATGTACGCGAAGGTGACTCTAACCCACCACAGGAACGAGAGTGGAGCGGTATTTGGCCAACCAGGTCATTTGGCTCAAGAGCAATGAATTGTGAGGGGTGAGGGTTTATTTTCCCTCCTAGTCCCCCCAAAATACCCCTGGGCCCCAACTGGTGTCACTTGTCCTAACGAGGTAGAGAGTTATGATTTTGTCACTCAGTGGGCGCGCTATGGGACATGGGGGGGCGGGGATAGGACACAATTCCACTTACTATTTATGAAGGCATAAAGGCTAAAATGTGGAAAACTACAAACTGAAGCTTTGCCAAGCATGTGGTAAAGGGGAAGGGGAAACACCCAGGCTTCTAACAAAGGTAAAAGAAGCAACACGTCCTTCAGAACTATGACTCAAGTGCACCTCCAAAGGCCCCCAGGCCAGAGGCCCAAGATGCCCCCTTCTACCCACTGCCCAGGCAAAGATCTATGGGTACAGGTAGGCAGAGGACTGAAGTTTGTGATGTGGGAGGTAACCACCATGTTTTCATTTAGAGTTTGCTAGTTACTCCCTTCTGTTGAATAATTATGGTCTCTGGGTAGAAGAACAAGGTTAGATAATGACTTCACGGTGTAACAGACCTGCCTCACCCTGCAGCTGCACAGGAAATGAACGGGAAGGGACCGTGTTCTTTACATGGACGGACGGACGTGTGGTGACTCCAGTTCTGCATCTGGGGTCTATTTCAGTTAACACCCGTTGGTCCTACCTATTAACCCTCCGCAAGGGTCCACTGCAACCCAAGAGCCTCTCTGTCGTTTCCGGTCACCTCACAATGGCCTCTTGTCTCTTATTGCTTAAAATCCTTCAGAAAATGTTCTTGTTTCCTGTTTGGATATATGGGCTGGGCTGGGGCTGGGCTGGGGTGGGGATGGTGGTGTTTGCTCTGTTGTGTTTTCTCATTTGTTTATACATTATTTTTGATCATTTCCTACCATAGACATTGTTTGTTATATTATTTTTAAAAAGTGTAATTTACAGTTTCAAAAGTAAAAAAAGGAGGAAGAGGAAGAAGGGGAAGAAAGAGAGGAGGAAGAGAAAGAGAAGGAGGAAGAAGAGAAGGAGGAGGAGGAAGAAGAGGAGGAAGAGGGAAGACCTCTGTCTGAACCTCACAACATGCACATGACTTAAATGCTGACCACTACAAAATACTGGCGGTCAAAGGCAAAGAGAGCCGAGTCACCGGGAAGGCATACCACGTTCATGGGACAGATGAGTCAGCAAAGCAGGCGTGACGATTCTCCCAAACAGATACAAGAGCTCAACGAATTCCCTATCAAACTGCAAGCAGGAACTGGCACACTTTACATGTGTGTGGGAAGACAAATGAAAGTAAGAAAAGCCAGAGCAACTTTGAAAAATATCAATGAAGGAGAAAGACTCATTCTAGCCAACTGTAAGACTCAGAACCGCCATGACCAGAACGACGTGGTACTGGTGGGAAGTGGGTCAGAGACTCATGAATGAAGAACAGAGAGAGAGAGAGCGAGCTACACGCATGCTCAGAAGATTTTTGAGGATGATGTAATGGCAGTGGAAGGGGCCTCACGAGTGGTTGGAGCAAGGGTGTGCTGAAGGGGTCAACAGGCACAACATCTCCACCCAAACACACTTTATTATTACAAAATTTAACTCAAAACCGATCATGGCATGCATTTAAAATGTAAAACTATTTTTTAAAAATTGGAAAAATTTATAAGAATGTCTCCAGAATCTAGGCCTTGGCAAAAATCCTCTGATTTGACACCTAAGATAAAACACATAGAAAGAAAACAGTGATAATCAAAGCTTCATCAAGATGGAAATGCTTGTCTTTGAGCTGAAGACTGGGGGAGAATCCCTGCACACCGTTCACCCAACACTCCTACACAGCCACAAAGACTAGATACTAGTCTAGAATATTTGTTAAAATCTTCTCAAAACTCAGCAGTGAAAACCAGTCCTCTGGGGCTAGTAGCCCGTGTCTGTGGTCCAACTGCACTGCAAGACACTGTCTCAAAAAGAAAACAGCAGGGGCTGGAGAGATCGGCTCAATGGTTCAGAGTGCTCACTGGCTGCTCTTCCACACAGCCTCTCACAGCCATCGGTAACCCTAGATCCAAGGAATCTGATGTCCTCTTCTGGCGTCTATGAGTACTGCATGCATGCTGCGCCCAGACCAACGCAGGCAAAACACTCATACACATAAATAAAACAGTAATAAACCCAAATCTAGAAAACAGGGAGAAGATGAGTGGATTTCAAAGAAGTTGAGACACACATACCAAATATAGAAAAAGATGTTCTGCATCATAATCCAGCAGGGAAATGCAGATTAAAACCACCAGGAAGCATCAGTATCTGTCTAGCAGACTGGGGGAAAGGCAACACCACCGAGAACTGCTACCCACCCAGCAACTGTCTCCTGAAAATTTATGTCAAAGATATCGGATCTTCACATAAAAACCTGCATACTGTTATTCATAGAAGCTGTGTATGTGACAACCCCAACAAATAAAGTGGTTTTTTAAAGATTTACTTATTTATTTAATGTATAAGCATACACTGTAGCTGTCTTCAGACACACCAGAAGAGGGCATTAGATCCCATTATAGATGGTTGTGAGCACTCCTGTTCCTTTGTGACTGCACTTTCCTCACGCCAGGCCCATCTTGCCCCAACAACTATAAACCCAATTCTATTTCTGTAATCTTAACATTTCACACAAGGGAAATCTCAGTGAATAGAGGGGTGGTGCTTTTTCCATAAGCCCATTTCTCTCAATCACTGGGCAACTCCACAACATGGATGTACTATGCTTTAACCATTCCCCTCTTTAAAAACCACCTTTGTTGGGCTGGAGAGATGGCTCAGTGATTAAGAGCACTGACTGCTCTTCCAGAGGTTCTGAGTTCAATTCCCAGCAACCACATGGTGGCTCACAACCATTTATACTGGACTCTATATAGAATTTGTAGAGATTTGAATAAAATGCCTCTCCCACATCCCCACCCATGGGCTCAAGTGTTTGAATATGTGGTCCCCAGTTGGTGGCACTGTTTGGGGAGACTTTAGGGGTGTGGCCTTGCTAGAAGAGGTATATCACTGGGGGCTTTGAGAGTTTAAAAGATTTCTGCTGTTCTCAGTTCTTACTCTCAGCTTCTTGCTTGCAGCTTAAGAGGTGAGATTTCAGTTTGCCACTGCAGTCACCATGCTTGCTGCTGGCATGCTTCCCTGTCACGATGGTGCGGGACTCAGTTTTTAAAAAATAACATTTTGCTCTGTTGATACCACAGATATTTATTTAACAAGTGCTTTATCTGCATGTACGCCTGCATACCAGAAGAGGACATCAGATCCCATTACAGACGGCTGTGAGCCACCATGTGGTTGCCAGGGGTTGAACTCAGGACCTCTGGAAGAGCAGACAGTGCTCTTAACCTCTGAGCCGTCTCTCCAGCCCAGTGATGGACTCTTATCTATCAGGAATATCAAAGCCAAATGATCTGTCTTTCTCTAAGGTACGTGGTAACAGTGTTTCCTTCTCTAAGGTGCGGTTGTAACAGTGTTTCATTGGGGCTGCAGACAAGTAACTAAGACAGTAAGTAAGTAAGTAAGTAAGTAAGTAAGACAGCAGTGTTGAGTATGGTAGCTTAGCCAGGGTCAGCATCCTGGTGGTAATGTGCTACCTTTCACAAGATGCCACTAGGTGGGGAGACTGGAAAAGCTCAGAAGACCTCTTTCCGTAGGTATTCTTACTGTTGTGCACGCTAATGAACACATCTCAAAAGTTTAATTTTACCTGGGCAGTGGTGGCACATTCCTTTAATCCCAGCAACTCTCGAGACAAAGGCAGGTGGATCTGAGTTGGAGGCCAGCTTGGTTTATAGAGTCAGTTCCAGGATAGCCAGGGCTAGCTAGACAGAAAAACCCTGTCTCAAAAAAGAAGAAGAAGAAGAAGAAGAAGAAGAAGAAGAAGAAGAAGAAGAAGAAGAAGAAGAAGAAGAAGAAGAAGAAGAAGAAGAAGAAGAGGGGGAGGGGGAGGGGGAGGGGGAGGGGGGGAGGGGGAGGGGGAGGGGGAGGGGAGGGGAGGGGGGGAGGGGGAGGGGGAGGGGGAGGGGGAGGAGGGGGAGGAGGAAAAGAAAAAAATACCCCAAAATTAAATTTAAAACAAGTGTTTTCTAAAAGGTATATTTGAAACAAACATAGCTGAAGAAGGTTATAGGCCAGGCATAGTGTCACTTGCCTTTAACCCCATCACTCTGGAGCGGAGGCAGGAGAGTCTCTGTGAGGCCAAGGCCAGCCTGGTCTACGAAGTGAGTTCCACTCCAGCCAGGGCTACATAGTACAATCCTGCCTCAAAATGTTGGGGTCGGATGAACAGGGAAGGAAACAGTTTTGTAGTTGTGTGGCATCAGTTCAGGTAAAGGAGTTTTTGGTTCCACCACAGGCCGAAAAGGGAGACTAAGTGTGGAAATGCTCATTTGTTTTGAACAAAGTCTCCTGTTAGACGAGCTAGCTGGGGATTTCTCGTTCCCTTGTCTTAGACTCTCAAGTGCTGTTAGGACCACAGGTGCTCAGTCCTACGCCTACCTAGAACCTTGGGGTTACAAGTGTGCAGTCCTATGCCTACCTAGTACCTTGGGTTTGGGGTAATAATCATAGTACTGGGAAATCATTGAAGTCCTGGGTTCAATCCCCAGCACCATAGAACTGAGCACTCTGGAGGTGGAGGCAGAAGGATCAAATTCACGGTCATGTTTCACTGCATCGCTCGTTCAATACTACTACTACGACTACTACTACTACAATCAATATGAATCCCAAAGTGGCTGTTTTTGAATGTGTTGGCTTGTACCTGTAACCCCAACACTCAGGGGAATGAATCCAGAGGATTGCCGAGAGTTCGATGCCAGCTTAGGCTACATGATAAAACCCTGTCAAAACACATATACACATACATATATACATACACACATATACATTATGCACACACATACATACATAGATACACACATATACAAACATGCATATACATACATACATGCATATACACATACATTATAATATATACACAGACAGACATATACATACATATTATGCAAACAAATACATATATACACACATACATACATGTACATACATATACATACACACATACACACATATACACATACATACATAATATATACACAGACAGACGTATACATACATATTATGCAAATACATATATACACATACACATACATACATATACACACATATGCATACACACATACATACATAATATAAACCCATACATAACATACATAGATAATATATATACACATACATATGCATACATGCATGCATACACACATACATACATTATATATACACATACATATACATGCATACATACATTATATATACATGCATATACATGCATGCATACATAGATACACACATACATACACACATACATTATGTATATATGCATACACATGCATGCATACATACCTAATATACACACATACCTAATATATATACATGCATATACATACATGCACACACACACTCACACACGAATATGGATGTTTCTGTAGATGGTGGGCAGTGAATCCCAGCAGAGTCTGCCACAGGAGTACTGTTTGTCTCCTCCCTGCCTTTATCTCCTTGTCTTTAGAGCAATCTCGTCCTCCCAGCCACAAGATGGCAGGAGAAGATCAGAATTTCAAGCACAGACTCTGCTCCTGAGGAATCCTATCAGTTCCTTGGTACCTAGTTAGAAAAGTCCTTTCCTTTCCTTTCCTTTCCTTTCCTTTCCTTTCCTTTCCTTTCCTTTCTTTTTTCTTTCCTTCTTCCTTCTTTCCTCCCTCCCTCCCTTCCTTTCTCTAGCTTTCTTGGTACAGCCGTCAGAGGCGCAGGCTGAAGCAAGCAGACGCTGCACAGTGTGATCATGAAAGCTGCCAGCAAGCACTGTGATTCTGTATTCCTCTCCCACTCTGCCCACAAAGTCCGGACCCTGTCATGGTCAGCCTCACCGTGATAAATCCAGCAAGACTGAGCCCAGCAGATAGAAGTGTTTCTAGAAAAGGGACTTCATGTGCCATGCTGGTTGACCCTGCCTTCTACCACACATGCAGGTGTCCTGGATTCTTACTAGCAATAGACCTTGGGATGAGTGCCAACCATGTTTGCAATCCCAGTGTCATTCCTAGTACAGTAATCCAGTGTTTCCAGCTGGGTTACAAACACTCAGGCAAAGTGGCAGGTGCCAGTCAATTAAAATACCTATTTCCCCATGAGGGACATTGGAACCCAGGAAGTGTGGCTGAGATCTGAGCAGTTTCCACCAAGCCTGGCCCTCTCTGTCTCTCCGTGTCAGCTGGAAACAAGGCAGGGCTGACCTGGAAGGTTATGGGTGCATGGAAGAAGCACTCATCTGAGGGAACCTTCACAGAACTATGTGAAAATGATGGGCTCCTTCGTCCTGGTGCAGTGGCAAGAATTTACTCCTTCTGAGTATGTCTGAGTGTCCCTATCAGGACAGGCTAAGGGTCTTGTTTTAGAGGTGACTCATTGGACTAGAAGTTGCTAAGAGGCCAGTAAGCTGTGTGTGTGTGTGTGTGGGGGGTCATCCTCCCAAACACACTTGTATTGTGGTTTCTTGGTGTCTTGAGCTACGCAACTGTATGTTTGGGCAATTCTTGAGCCTTCCTCAGAGGTCTTTCTGTTCCCTTCTGCCCCTCCCAGTGCTTCCTGGGTGGTGGCCAGGAGGTAGAAAACCAAAGGAGTTAGGCTTACCAGGACAGACACTAGAGAAAAGGAAGTTGAGTGCTCAACTGGGGGTTACAGTGCCCCAGGGACAGCTTCGGTGCTCTCTCAGGTGGAGCACAAAAGCCTCAATAGCCGTCTGGGCCTTGTCTGTGAGTGAGGCTTCTGGAATGGTTATCTTGAGCAAGCCTGGTGGTTTACAAGAAAAGGACTTGGGAATGAAAGTGGAGACATGGCACTGGTATAATGCTTTGGAACACGCAAGGCATGTTTTGAAGGCTGCAATCAAATGCAGACACCAGCTGCTGCCTGACAGCACAGCCTGGTGGCCCCTGCTGTGTGGCTGAACGCACACAGAGATAACCCCTATGTTGGACATTTTGCGAAGACCCAGGGGGCAGTGGCACTTGTCAGCAGCAAGGGTAGGGAACACACAGCTAAGGGGTTAATGATGGTTCACAGTGATACCCAGAGAGAGACGGATGCCAAGCAGCATCTCAGGATGCTTCCAACAAGGATGGAGGCGGCCAGCCATCGGCACTGACTGTGAGGATAATAGACGTAGTTGTACAGCAGACTGACCCACCCTAGGTAATTGCAGGGCAAATACTTGCTGAGGCCTCCCCTGGTGGACCCCACTTCACCTCCCAAGATGGTTCTGAAGTTTGATGTTTTCAGGAAAAAAAAAAAAAAAAAAACCCAACCGGGAGACTAATTCATCCCTGGGGAGAGTAACTATGCAATCTTTTAAAAGTTATGCAAGATTGGGAAGAGGTGGAACTGGAAATAAAGCCCAGAGGACTTACTAGGGTGTGCCCTTCCCCCAGCCATGAGCAGGCCTGAGAGACCTTGCTTACCACAACAGACCAAGTGACAGCATCTAGGTGGAGTTACCCATTTTAGCTGCACAGAACACAGAAGCAGAACTGCCCCTGGGCTTGCCTTGAGACATCTCCGGCCGTGACCTAGAACGGACTATGGATTATCCCACCCATCTTCGGGTGAAACCAGGAGGGGTTGTGGGTTGGGTCTTCCCCTTTAAATTGAGAGCTGAACATTAAAGCTTGGAGCCTTGATCAGAGAACTTTGTCTTGGCCTCATCTCTTCTCGCCCTCCATCCCCTTTCATTCCCAGCCCCCCTTTCAGGTGAACCCAGTTGACTTGTGGCCGCAGGTGGCTACACTGGGGAACTTCATAAAGCACGTCTGCTTCAAAGAGGGGATTCTGCCAGGTGTGGTGGTACATGCCTCTAATCTTAGAATGTGGTGAGCTGAAGCAGGCGATATCAAGTTGAAGCCAGCCTGGGCTATATAGAGAGACCCTGTCTCCAAAAATCAAAATACATAAAGAAAGAGTAAGTAAGGGTCTTTTCTTGTCTGGCTCATTCTTTTTGATGACAGTGGGTACACTTCAGTTAAGGGGCACAAAAGGTAGTACCTGTATCCGCTAAGGTGAAATTCCTTGCTAGCAGGACGTGTTGGCCGGTTTTCCTTAGCTTTGTTTCTAATGAAAAGGGACTAAGGAGTGTAAGAACGCAAAGACTTGGGGCTGGAGAGATGGCTCAGTGGTTAAGAGCACTAGCTGCTCTTCCAGAGGTCCTGAGGTCAATTCCCAGCATCACATGGTGGCTCACAACCATCTGTAATGGGTTCTGATATTCTCTTCTGGCCTGTACATGCAGATAGAACACACTCATATAAAATAAATAAGCCTTAAGCCGGGCAGAGACGACAGGCAGAGATGACGGGCAGAGATGACGGGCAGAGACGGGCAGATTCTCAGAATTCGTGGCCAGCCTGGTCTACAGGGCTGGGCTACACAGAGAAACCCTGTTTCTGAAGGGGGGTGGGGGAACCCGCAAAGACTTGACAGTCAGATAGAGAAACTGCCCTTTGGGATTTTTTTCCAAGTCTTTTTACACATATGAGGACCCGTTTTGGTGTTAAAGGATGCCCAGTGCTCCAACAACATTGTCATTTTACTTTATATCCACCGAGAAAGGGAAATAATCCATAGTTATAAACGTAACGGTGTCTAAATGCATCCATGGGTGAGCGCGATGTTTTCTCAGGTGATGCCGGAGTTCAGTTCAGCTTTCCTGATGGCTCCCCTAAACCCTGAGGGAGAGCGCTAGCACATCTGTAAGAAGTCCACAGCGACAGGTCTCTTCCTCCTCCTCTTCCCCCACCCTCTCACAGCCTCCCACGCTGCTTGGCAATAGCACCACAGGAGGTAATTGTGATCCTTAGGGTAAGGTCTTGGCCTTGAAGCTTCTCCTCCCCATAGCTACTGTCTCTGGAAGCTCAGTAACTTCCAGAGGGGGGTGAGGGCGGGGACAGTGGGAGGGAGGGAAGATTACAGACCATAATCAGCTATGCAGCTGGACAGACAGTGGCTGCCTTGAGTCGCCAGACTGGGCGAAACTGAGAGATGAGCCCATCCTATCTTCAGACTTAAATCTTTTCTGATTTGACTTTGTTTACTTATTTATTTTTATGTGCACGGGTACTTAGCCTGCATGCCTGTCTGTATACCACACGCATGCAGTGCTCGTGGAGGCCAGAAGAGGGCGATAGATCCCCTGGATTGTACAGCTCCACCCCTGCACCCCCTAAACCCAGAGGGAAGCTCACCTGTAGTCAGACCTAGGTCTTGCCAGCCTAGTGAGGGCAAGGCTGTGAGCAGCTCAGTGCCCCAGCCGCCTTCAGAATCCCCAGCCCCCACTCACTTGAGAAATCTGAGCCTCAGGCAGAAGCAGTCAAAGGGAGGAACCTGTATTGGTTATCCTTGCAGAGGTATAACTGTAATACCTGGCCAAAGTGTTTGGTTGACAGCTTCATTTTCAAGCCCACCATGGCGGGTAGGCAGGAAGTCCTGCAGAACAGTGTCAAAGGCGGCCATTCATTTAAGCAGACCAGGCCATAGAGGTCAAGACCAGAACCCATGGTTGAACTCTAATTGTGGAAGGCCCACCCCTAGTGACCCGCTTCTGTCAGCTAGGCCTCAGTTCCCCTGGCGGGGGGGACAAATACTCAAGGCATGAGCTTGAGGGGACATTTCAGAGTCAATCATGTATCAGATCACATTTTCTATGTTAGGCTATGTCAGAGTCAGTCATTCCAGCATGACAGAAAACATACTTGATCCTTCCACCTAGAATTCTGCCCTGTTACCCTGTACACCTTAGAAAGAACAAACCAGCATCCCTCTCTGACTACCCAGTCCAGCCAGTGGCCAGAGTTCGTGTAGTGGGGAGGAGGGATAGTCTGTTTCCCTTGGCCCCAGGAGAGGCATCAGCTGTAGGAGGATCCCCAGGCCAATCACAGATGGTACAGATGTGCAAGAAACCCCACAGGGCACTAGGACCTTTAGCAGAATCCAGAGCTGGACCCTGGTAAAGAAGAGGAGATCTTCTCAGAGAGCACCCCCAGTACACTGGGAAAGTAACACAGACAGGTCACTTCACAGGAGTGCTGGCTGGACACAAGCCAGGCTGTCCAGCAGCCGAGGATTTTAAAAGAGTAGAAGCCACACTGAATTCTGCTAACCCAGTTGTAACATTTTTCTCCGCTCTTTGCAGGGAGGCATACTCAGCATCTTATCATGGCCATGCTCACGTTAGGCACTGGCAAAGGGCTCGTACAAGTAATGTAACTTTCTAAGGCTCCCATCCATGAGGTGCTGACTTGATAAAAGGTCATAGGTTGCTTTTGATGGCATCTCAGGACAATTTCTGTGCCTGGTGACATCACGGGGTGGGAGAGCCCAGTGGTCAGCATTCCCTCCTTTCTTCTCATAGTTACTCTGCATCTGCTGTGTGTGTGCGCCATACGAAGACAATCACACACTGTTCCGGACTGCACAGAGCTTCCAGTCTTCGGGACAGTAGCAACCATGGCTCTTACAAGGAGACCTCAAGTTCCTGACCAGAAATAGCTAAAGCACGGAAGACTCAGCGAGTACCTAGGAGCTTGATAATGATGGCTGAAGAAACAGAGGTGCTCAGTCCCAGATCCCAGGGCTGGAGCCCCTGGTCTATTCCACCCCGTCCCCCTCCCCAAAGAAACGGGGTAGCACAGCCCTAGATCCCAGGGCCTGAGCCTTTAGTGCAGCCTTCGCCTTCTGTAGAGGAGGAAATTGTGACTCGGGTGTGTAGCAGGTGAGCTGAGAAAGAAGTGAGCGCCCAGCAGATGTTCTGGGCCAGAATTCTTCCCCGGCAGTGAGGCCCAGCCTCAACAGACGCTCTTTTGAAAAGAGATTGAGACCACCATTGGCTTCAAGTAAGCCCAGTGACAGAGTCCTCTCTCTCTGAAAGAGAGGCAAACAAAACAGCTGGTTGAAGCAGGAAGTCTTTGGGAGGAACACTTTGTGATGAGAAGTGTGGTGGCTGAGGTAAAGCAGGATGCATACGAGGCCAGAGCCATGGTCCCCAGCAAGGGGGCTCACTGGGCCACAGGTGACATTCCAACCCGGCCAGAGAATGATGAGGGGGACAGAAGGCGGGATGTAGCTGTGTGGTGACAAGAGAATGTGGTCCATCCAAATAGTTGGCCAGACCTTCAGTTTCTTGGTTATGACACGAGAGCCTTATATCCTCTTCAGGGATATTGGACTTCGCCGAGACTACAGATGCTTCTTCACAGGCTGTTTCTGGGCAGGCGCTGAATATACAATAGTTAAGTATGAATTGTTGTAACCCATTGTTACTAAACGAAGAAAATACAAAAGTGAAGTAACCTAATTTTGTGCAGTGTGTGTGTGTGTGTTTATGGTATGTGATATGTGTGTGTGTGATGTATGTGGTATGTTTATGATGCATATGTGTCCACACATGCATGTATTTGTGACGTTTGTAGTTTGTGTGATGTGTGTTTATGATATATTTGTGTTGTGTATGGTGTGGTGTGTGTGTGTATGTGTTTGTAACATGTGTGTTTGTGACGTGTATGATGTGTGTGTTTGGGATATGTGTTTGTGATGTGTGTGGTGTGTATGTGATGTATGTTTGTGATATGTGGTGTGTGTGTGATGTGTTTGTGATGTATGTGGTGTGTATATGATGTGTGTTTGTGCTGTGTGGTGTATGTATATATATATGTGTGTGATGTGTGTGGTGTGCGTGTATGTATGTATGTGATATGTGTGGTGTATATGTGTGATATGTGTGGAGAGACAACATGGTGGAGCTGGTTCTGTCCTTTCACCTCTACATGAGTCCCAAGGAACCAGTCAGGTGGCCAGGCTTTGCAGAGGTGCCTGACAGAGCCCCTCGCCCAGCACACCCCCACAGGCCCCGCCTTCCACAGGCCCCACCTCCCACAGACCCCGCCTCCCACAGGCCCCGCCTCCTAAGGCCCCGCCTCGCAAGCTCCCCCCTTGGGAGTTTTCTTTGTAATAGTAAGCAGCACATTAGCATAACCTGGAAACAGTTCTACAACTTTCTATATGTGTGTTGTATTTCTTCGGAACAGGCAGGGAAAGGATACTGATGAAGACAAGAGGGCCTGCCTCAAATGGAAAAAACGGGTAAAAAGGAATATATTAAAAACAGCTTGACCTCTTTGTTTTATGTTGGGTAAGTCGTGACCTAAAGCTGATGAACTTGTCTTCTATTTAAGAGAAAACAGTCTCCTTAGGAGAGGACACTGTGGAGTTTAGAAGGCATTTCCGGAGTCCGCCCTGACTCAAGTAAAAACAGTGATAGAAATGGAGACTTGATCACTGGAATATAGAAGTACAGGCGTGACCGGGAGGCCGGCCTAACTGAGCACCTAGGAAGAGCTGTGTTAATTCCTTAGTGAAGGGAGTGAGTGCTGGTCTAATTGTTTATTTGGGGAGTGATCATTTTAGAAGAACAACTTACTGATAATATCAATTTATAGGGTAGGAAGCCAAAGTGGGGAGGGGACCTCCTTCACCGCAGACCTCGGGGTCCTTCCAAATCCAGCCCGCATGTAGCAGTTAAAGGAGTTGGGTGTTGTCAGTAACGCAGGGTTGTCCGCTGCCGGGTGACACTGGTTTCCAAGCCTGTCACCTGGGTTCCTTTTGCTGCTGTCCACTGAGAAAGGTCGGCTGTGGGGGCCGCAGGTCTCTCCTTTCCAAAATCCATGTGTCATGTGGGAGCTTCTGTTAGAGTCGTCATGACAACCCACTCCCTCTTCCGTGATGTATTTTTGTGGTCAACAAGTTAAGAAATTGAAAGACTCAACTCGCCGGGCGGTGGTGGCGCACGCCTTTAATCCCAGCACTTGGGAGGCAGAGGCAGGTGGATTTCTGAGTTCGAGGCCAGCCTGGTCTACAGAGTGAGTTCCAGGACAGCCAGGACTACACAGAGAAACCCTGTCTTGAAAAAGACCCAACTCGTCTTTCTATGGTTGACGAAATTCCTACAATCCAAGGGCTTTCTGAGAGGAAAGGGGGGCGGGGCACAGCAAGGCCTGTATCTGGGAGTTTGCAATCCAAACGGTCAGTCCCTAACCAGGCTGAGGGCCCCAGGAGAGCATCCATTTATGCAACTGTTCACTTGGTTTCATTGTTTATTTAAAATATAGACTTAAAAAGTCATCTCAAACAGAACACAGCCTCCCAATTATAGAGTTGAGCAGTGAGATTCTACAGGGACTCCCGGGTGCGCGGATGGGAATGACGTCACGTCATGTGATGGCAGTGATGACCCGCCTCTTCCCACTCCTGTGCCAAGGTTTGCCATCACACAGCATGGACTTTGCCTCCATAGCCTGACAATTTTAAAAGACTCCGGCTTTTAAAAGGAACTTGTTTGTTTGTTTGTTTTTCGAGACAGGGTTTCTCTGTGTAGTCCTGGCTGTCCTGTAACTCTCTCTGTAGACCAGGCTGACCTTGAACTCAGAGATCCGCCTGCCTCTGCCTTCCAAGTGCTGGGATTAAAGGCATTTCATAAACACCCCCAGTTTGGAGGTCTTCCTCTTCACATAGTTCTCACTTGGTGACTGTCCCCCACGTCAGTGATGACCCAGCTCTTCCCACTCCTGTGCCAGGGTTTGCCATCACACAAGCATAGGCTTTGTCTCGATAGCCTGACAATTTTAAACAGACATTAACATCAGACATAAAGACTCGGCCAAGCTTCAGTTTCCCTCCGTCATTTTCCTGTTTTACAGGCTTACCCCATCTCCAGGTGGAGGGCCAACAATCAGATTTAATGACCTTTCAGCCTCAAATCACACCCCACGGGCTTTAGAGGATTCCAGAAAACTTGACATTAGTGCCCACAACAAATTGCATCAGAGAGACACACCATATCCTGAAGAGCAACGGATACATCCATATATGGTCTTGAAATATGTAGCACATAAGGTAATTGTGGTTGATTCCAATGCTGGTCATGTGAGTAGATCACCTGACAGGTGGATGAGGAACACAGGAACTCATCGATCGCTCAGGGTTCCTCAAGATAAGAATGCAACAGAAGGACAGTTTACCACAAAGCCTACCGCCCGCTGGGCCAGCCCTGAAGCATCACATAGATGCTAAGGTCACACCTTCCCAGCTCCTGCTTGATAATAAAGTTCTGACATTTCTATTTCCCAGATGTAAATATAGACTCCGGCTTTTAAAAGGAACTTGTCCATCCAAACTACAGCACATGAACTGCATGAACTGCAAAGTACCGACACCAGTCACAACAGAACGTCAGGTATGCCAAGGGCGGGGTAAATGAACACGCGGAGACCAGCGAAGACGCACAATTGAGATGGACCGGAGGCCTGACAGTGTAGGTGCCACAGTCATCAGATCTTCCAATAGTTCCAGAGCTGTAAATCTGTATTTCAGGTAAACCTCGCTTCTTTAAAATGCTGGCAACACTATTAGAAAACATGGCAAAGCAGGCACATGGGGCCAGAGCTGCAGACAACCCACAGCTGTGGAAGGGCTGTGGACCTGTGGCTCCTCTGGCTCCGGCTCCCTTGGTCAAGGCCAAGTGGCTGGAGTGCAGCTCCTCTTCCCTGCAGAGGTGGCAGGGAAACAAAGCAAGGCTGAGAGGCACACACCTGTTGTCTGCTCTGACAGACTTTGAACCTGAGGCTGAGGCTGTCACTATGTGACCTGAGACAAAGTCCTAGAGAATGAGAGGGAACCGTCTCCGCCCTGGGCAGGTTGTTCTGAGAGAATCTCAGATGGTTCGTGAATGGGCCCGCCTCCTCCGATGGAATCAGGTAAATGCCCTGTCTTCCTCCTTGGAAGGAGCCAGTCAGGACAGTGAGTGAACACAGGAGCATGTGACACAGGAGCTTGTGACACAGGAGCATGTGACACAGGAACATGTGACAGAGTGCTTCCTGTGTCAGGGTCTACAGCATACCTGCCTTTGATTTGCCTGGCAAATGTTGAAGAAAACCTTCAAAGCCACCTTGTCCTCAGAGCATGTGTGTGTGTGTATGTGTATACATATGGGACATATATTTATATGGGGCACACGCCTTTTATGATGGGCATGTACAGGTTAGAGGACAATGTGTGGAAATCAGCTTGCTTTCTTTTTGTTATTGGTTTGTTTGTTTATTTATTTATTGTTTGAGACAGGGTTTCTCTGTGTAGCCCTGGCTGTCCTGGAACTCACTCTATAGACCAGACTGGTCGTGAACTCAAAGTGATCCACCTGCCTCTGCCTCCTGAATGCAGGGATGAAAGTTGTGCACCATCAGAACTGGCTCTGTGTTTTCTTTTCTTTTATCATGTGGTCTAAGGGACCAAAGGCCATCAGACTTGGCAGAAATCACGGTTCCAGGCTGAGCCACCTCCCTTCCCCATCTTCATGTATAACACCTCTTTGGTACAGTAATTCTAACCCCAATGCTTTTGATTTATAACACCACTTGACCCAATCTGGGACTGGGACTCCAGAGCTAAAACCTCTTCAAAGTCAAGAGCTGGTAAATGAAGAAAGTTGGCTGTGTTCAAGAGCTTGGACTTTAATCTTCTTATCACTGAGTGCTCCTAACGTCACAGCAGAACTGGGCCCCACTTAGCATCCTCTCAATTTTGCCAATGGTGTCAGGGCTCCCGGTTCTCTTAGATCCATGTTTATCTTCCAAATGAGCTACAGGCAGACACTGTTAGAAGGTTCCGGGGCTGTTATCAGGTCATGCCTGTGACAGCAAATGAGAAGCAAGAGAGGAGAAGGCACAGATTCTCTCGGGGAGCAAAATCCGCCCGGAATGACATCCCACAGGACACTCACTGTGAGTGTTGCTATACAACGTTTAACAAAGACATCCCACTAAGACCACTTTGCTGAGAGAACAGAGGGCAGGATGGGGAGCAGCCATAGGCCTTCATGCTGGGGGCTCTCTCCTTCTTAGCTGGGTCACATATTTGTTGAGAAAACACAGAAGCCAACTCAGAAGAAAAGGAAACACTTTCTGGTGTGCAGCGCGCTCTGCACCAAAAATTTAGACTGTGGGGTGGGAGTGGAGCACCACGGCCTGCCTACAGGGAGGATTGTGCTTTGAGTGAGCACCAGTCTGTCTACAGGGAGGACTATACTTTGAGTGAGCACCAGAGTGTGTCTACAGGGAGAACTGTCCTTTGAGTGAGCACCACAGCCTATCTACAGGGAGGACTATACTTTGAGTGAGCACCAGAGTGTGTCTACAGGGAGAACTGTCCTTTGAGTGAGCACCACAGCCTATCTACAGGGAGGACTGTGTTTTGACTGAGCACCACAGCCGACCTATAGAGAGGACTGGGTTAAGTTTACCACAGTGGCTCCTAAGGAGGCTGGGCCTGCATCTCTTCCCAGCCCCATCACAGCTCAGTGTTCAAATGCTTTTATTTATCTTACTCGGGTTAAAGTTTTAAAGCATTCTTTTTTTTTTTAATATGTGAATTTACAGAAAAATGAATAACCATCACCTTACATCATTCAAAGAAAAAAAATACAAAGCATTGTCAGTAAGAGGTAGGGAAAGTTTTGATGATTTTTAAAAACCTTAGCTGGGCATAGTGCCAATTATCTGTCATCTCTACTCAGGAGGTAAGAGGATCAGAAATTCAAGGCTGACTTTAGCTACGTTGTGAGTTCAAGGCCAGCCTGGATTACATGAGACCCACCCAGTCTTAACAGCAAAAACAGAATAAGTCTACCTTAAATATAATGCTGGCATTCGACTGGGCCAACGCTCACTATATGCCCTTTAGGTGAAAACAAAGGTCGTGGGAAGAAATGGTACAGTGATGAGGCATAAGGTACAGTGTGTGTGTCACTGTGCCACAGCTTTCCCCATGGGAACTAAGGTCAGGGATAAATCCCCTGGATTAAACACATACATCTGACAGTTGACATTATATACATGTCCTTGGTTTGTCTTGCATTGATTTCAAACTCCAGAAATATTTTATATATTTCTGTGGCACCAATTATGACTGTCAGTCTTTGAGATATGTGGCATCGAGTGCCTGGTCCCCATTCCCTACTGTCAGGGTCAGAATGCTCTCAATGAATCCACAAACTCTATTCTAAAGTCCCAAATTTCTGCATGCCCGTAGAATATGCACTCTGTAAATGAACAGTCAACACGTTTACAGTAAAAATCGAATGGTTCAGAGCCGAGCCAGTGTTATCACATTATTTTTACATTTGCAGGACTGTACTCTAATGGGTCGAACTGCTTAGACGTACAGATGCATGGATTTCTTTCATAGCATATTTTATTTTATTTTTTTGTTGTTGTTTTAAAACAGTGAGTGAACTCTTTGGCTTTTCCGTTGCACGGTGCAAAGCTGCAAAGCGTCGGTGAGCTTGCCTTCTGGATCTGAGCACAGAGCCCAACACCAACTCCGGGTAATAAACCCTAACCTTTCCGCACAAATCTCCACCCATTTGGTGCATAGGCATTCGAAGCTCAATTTGCGATCCCACATCACCATCTACACTGCCAGGCTGTAAATCAAAATCAAGTTCCTGGCTTCTTAGTGGAGCAGACACGGAAGGACAGGGGCGGGTCCCCGAGGTAGCATAGCAACCCTAGAAGGCAGAATTCCTTTCGTCAGCTCCCTTTTCCAAAGACAGGCCAAGGTGACGGAAATGTAAATGTGGAAATGTATTTATTGATAAATGGGCCGAGCCATGCAGCCCGAAAACCTGTATCTAAGGACTGGGGCTATCTGGAGCAAAAGCACAGACCACGCAGGGTGTTAAGTGTCCACCTAGTGGCCCGTGTGTGTGCACCGGTGTGTACCTAAGGCTGGTGCTTTGTTCTGGTGAAGCAGGGGCCCGAAGAGCACGAGCACGCACAGGCGGCAGCGTCTTTCGGCCGGCGCCCCGCGATCTCCGCAGCTGCTTAGGCAGCGCGAGAATCTCGCCGTCCAGATGCGTGGTCCGAGCCTCTGGGCTACGCGGGAAGCGCGTTACGGGCCAGCCGGGCTGCCTCGCTAACAGCGCCGGGGGAAGGCCGCGGCAGCGCGGGCCTCACCGCGTCCCTCCGCCGACGCGGGCGGCCCCACGCGCCAGGCGCTCCGCGAGCGCCACATTCCATTTCGAAAATAACACACACGTGTGCTGGTAAACAAGCGCGCCAGCCGCCGGCGCTGCGCGTCCTGGGCGAGGCCGTGCGACGCGCCCCCTCCTCCCGCACGTGCCGCCAGGCTCCGCCCACGGGCTTTTGCGCAGCCAGGCTCCGCCCCAGCCCACCAGGCCCCGCCCCTGCCCACAGGCTCCGCCCGTCCCGTCTCTCCAGGGCCCTGGGGTCCTAGCGCCCGCCGTGCTGGCAGGCGGGCCTCGCCGAGCTTCTGCAAGTTTCTTGCCCCGATGGAGCGTGCGGCCCAGGTCCGCTCCCTCCCTCTTCCCCTCCTCCCCGCTGAGTCCTCCTCTAGTCCTCCCGCCGTCTGCGCGCCGAGGGTTGCCTCTCGGAGCGCCTTCGCTCTCCCTCCTCTCTGTCCTTCCAATTTTACTCGATTGTTTATTATTTGCTGGGGGCGGGGGCCAAGGGGAGAGAGGGGCGTCCGGAGCCCAGAGACTCGCGGCGGCGGCCAGTCAGCGCGCGGCGTGGCTTGACGAGGAAGCCGCGCAGCGAATGGCGACGCGGCGCAGGGCTCCGGGGTCACGCGCGTGTAGAGACAATGACATCATCTGTTTGTACGCGTCGAACTAGCTTGGTGCAGGGGCGGGGCGTCACGTCACTTGAGTGACGGGTCGCGCGTAAAGCCTGGAGGCCGGAGTTCCGGGGTGGGCGGCCTCGTCTAGGCTGGTTGTTTTGGGGCATCGGGTTGTCGCGGAGCCCAGACTTTCTAGCTGCAATGACTGAGAGGGTTTTGTTTTCAAGATCCATATGAATCAGGATGGGGAGATTTTTGGTCTGCATGTCGCGTGTGGCGCAGGAAAGCACACACGCGCGGCCCGGAGGCACGGATCGTGGGATAGGGGATTGTGAAGGTCCTATTCCCAGTCGGAAGACTCGAAAAAGTCAAGCACGTAGTCA
This sequence comes from Arvicanthis niloticus, assembly GCF_011762505.2. Taxonomy (NCBI): domain Eukaryota; kingdom Metazoa; phylum Chordata; class Mammalia; order Rodentia; family Muridae; genus Arvicanthis; species Arvicanthis niloticus. The sequence continues at coordinate 45,436 of NW_023046186.1, forward strand.
GCTGCCTTATCATCAGAAAACGGTTGCCCGCTTCCAGTTAGGTATCTGCTGCTCCTGCGTTTAGGACTGGGTCGCACTGAACATTTCTTCCTGAGTGGCACTTTTTCGGGTTTGCCTTCCGATTCGTGAAAAGCGAAGCACGACTGTCGCTGGGCGACCCAGGTGAGGGTCCAGGACACACACGGCTGTCTTCGCAGGCCAGTGTTTCCACGCCAAGGTAACCCTGGTCATCAGCCACGGGCGTCTTATCTCGGTGTTACCTGGTGTCAGGTTCGAACGAGGAACCCGATACTGGGGCGGGCTCCAACCCCACGCACCCACGGGCAGGCCAGGGACCCGCGAGCCAAAGGCAGGGCCCGAAGCAGAGAGGGCGCGCGGCGGCGCAGTGGTGTGCTCTGACTTGGCGTCCCGGGCCAGCGTGGCCGCCGGGATTCCCGAGAGAGTGGCGGAGCCCGGCGCGGAGGGCTGCGGGAGCCGGCCGAGTCCCGTCCCGCCGGCGCGCGCGCGCCCGCCCGCCCCCCACTCCCGCAGCCCCGCGCAGGCGCGAGTGCGCACACACACGCGCACTCCCACACGCACGCACAGCAGCACTCCCCGGCCCCCGCCCCTGCCCTCCCCCTGGGCGGGGACCCGCCCCGCCGTCAGCCTAGGTTGAGGCTCCCTGCGAGTGTCTATAACTTTGTGCTGCTGCCGCGGCCGCCCTGCTCGTGGAAGGGAGGAGGAGGAATGTGGAAGGCGGCGGCGCAGCCCAGGCTGACAGGCGGTTCCTCCGGCGGGCTGCGGCGGCGGCCCGAGCGTCCCCTCGTCGCGGTGCCCTGGGCTCGCGCGGCAGCGTCCGCCCTCCCGCCTTGTCCCTGAAGGGAAAGAGCCGAGGTAGGCGCCGGAGCTGTGCAGCGGGGCGGCCGCCTTCCCAGTGACTCCGGATCTGTTTCCGAGCTGGGCCAGGCGCTTCCCCTTCCCTCCCCGTGACTCGGTGTGCTCCCCCCCCCCTTCTCTCCCGCTAGTGTCTTTAAAGGACTTGAGGGAAGGGGGGAACTGTCAAGATGGCAGCAGCGGGAGCAAGGAGGTGATGAACGTGCTGGTCCGGGTTTTCTTGCAGTCCGAGAGATTTGGCGCTTCCCGACCTGTTGGAAGATTTATGTTCCCACTTGCTTCCTCCTTCCCGTTTCTGACCTGGAAGGGGGCGGAGGGCTCCACGTCCCCAAGAAAATACACCTCAGGTTTTCTTAGCAGCGGGTCCTGCGGGGTCGGCCCTCTCTTCTCTCGTTGGAAGTGACCCTGGCAGGTCTGCACCCAGACCCCACGCTCGCCCTGCTGGTCCGCGGGTGGAGAGGCGAAGACGGGAGTTGCCTGAGCCAGCCCTAGGGGCCCACTCGTCTGGGAGGGGTGTGCGGGGGGGCATCGCAGGGCCCGGGAGCGGGAGAAGAGCCCGGGACTCTGCCGACTTGGGCTGCGCCTCCGTGGGCGGCACTTGAGCGGGCCAGAGCCAAACATAAACAAACGCACGCACGCGCGCCCTCCGACCGCGGCCGTGCTGCTGGGGTCCGGAGGCCGCCCACTCTTACAGGCGCGGCCACCCATCCCCCGGGGCGCCCCTCCCCCTCCGCCCCGCCACCTAGTCCGGGAGGGGACCTGCCGTTCTGGCGACGGCAGCGGGGGAGGGGGCTGCCCCGCTCGCGGCCGTCGATTCGCTCGCGTCTCCGGGGCGGCCCGGCCAGGGGGCGGCGTCTGCTGCGCCAGGTTCGCGGGACGCACGTCCCCAGGTCTATCCGTTCTAGGTGGCGGCCGCGGCCGCGCGCGACGAGTCTCCGCGGACTAGGCTCCAGCACGGGATAACCAACTCTCTGTTCGCGCTTCCCTAGGTAGCTGGCGCTCGAGCCTTCGCGGCGCCCCGTCCCTCCCCCGCCGCACCCAGCCCCGGCGCGAGAGGAGAGAGCAAGAGCCCAAGCCGCTGGCGGCGGGCAGGCGGCGAAGATGGCAGAGGCACCAGCCTCCCCGGTCCCGCTCTCTCCGCTCGAAGTGGAGCTGGACCCAGAGTTCGAGCCACAGAGTCGGCCACGCTCCTGTACGTGGCCCCTGCAGAGGCCGGAGCTGCAGGCGAGCCCGGCCAAGCCCTCGGGGGAGACGGCCGCAGACTCCATGATCCCCGAGGAGGACGACGATGAAGACGACGAGGACGGCGGCGGCCGAGCCAGCTCGGCCATGGTGATCGGTGGCGGCGTGAGCAGCTCGCTGGGCTCCGGGCTGCTCCTCGAGGATTCGGCCAGGCTGCTGGCTCCGGGAGGGCAGGACCTCGGGTCGGGGCCAGCGTCCGCCGCAGGCGCGCTGAGTGGGGGCACGCAGACCCAGCTGCAGCCTCAGCAGCCACTAGCACCGCCGCAGCCCGGGGCGGCTGGGGGCTCTGGGCAACCGAGGAAATGCTCCTCGCGGCGGAATGCCTGGGGGAACCTGTCCTATGCCGACCTGATCACCCGCGCCATCGAGAGCTCCCCGGACAAACGGCTCACTCTGTCCCAGATCTACGAGTGGATGGTGCGCTGTGTGCCCTACTTCAAGGATAAGGGCGACAGCAACAGCTCTGCGGGCTGGAAGGTGCGTACCTATCAGGGGTTGGCGGCCGGACCTGCCAGGCCTGCGCAGCGCCAAGCGAGTATTGAAGCTGTCGGTTTGCCGACGCCTCGAGAGGGTTGACAGGAGCTTCGGTCCTGAGGCTTTGGGGAGGGGGATTCTTTTCATTCCTAGAGGAGGGAAGCCTGGGGATGGCCTCTGAGTAGGAAGGGAGGGTCCCAGGCAAGCCTTGGGCATGCCCAGGTGAGGAGACTGTGGGCAAGGGACACTAACGAGGAAGGACCAAGACATTTGTACGTGCTGGATTACCCCGACTGCCGGGAGGAGGTAGCTCCGCGGCCAACTTTGGAATACAGGGGGTGGAAGTAGGCTGCACCGAGGACAGTGTGGGTGGAGGGAAGGCGTGTGTGGGGGAGTGTTTGGGACAGCATTCAAATCAGTGGCAGGAGCATGATACTAGCACACTGAGTGAGGATCTTTGGATCCAACTTGTGCTTGTGGGTGTTGACACCAACAGGCAAATCGATCCCATTAGAAAAAGCAATGATTGCAGACTGTTCCCTGGCCGGCTCACGCCTTTCCTCACACACCTTTACCCTTTAGAGACATCACTCCAGCAAGCCTGCCAGCAGGTAGCCTCTAACATGCTTTGGGGCTTGGAACAGGTCGAGTTTGTCATCGAAAAGTGTACTGGCTACACCTGCTTCTCCGGTGGAGGTCTGTGCTGCTGCAGGCAGCGTTTGAGGCGGGTGTCACGCGTCGGGGACTCCGGTCTGAGCGCTACTTGTGTGGGAGGGAGGGAAGGGCTGATAGCAGGGTTGGGCCATAATGGCTTCTATCTATAAAGGAGCCTTTCAGCCTCTTGGGGCACCCGACACGTGGTGGGGAGAGAGGTGAGGAAAGGCCTATGATGTAATGATGTCCTGCAGTTGGGCATCCAAAGAGATTGACTCCAGTCCCCTGCTGGGCTGCCCTGGTCTTCAGAGCACCCCAGGCGCATTCCCCTGAAAGCAGCCATAGTCCCACATCACTGGAGCGAAGTCACTCAGCAGTTGCTCTTGCTTGTAGCGTTTTTTTTCCTTTGCCTACTTGGCTGTCATTGGGAGCTCTGTGGCTTCTGGCTTCTAGGTTTTTAGGTGTGTAGATAAGAACAGCTCATCTTTGTGGAGACCTGCAATAAAGCCTCTGGAAGAGCCTTGCAGATGAAGTGACTTGAAAACAAGTGTCTGGTACTGAAGGGCCTTCGGTGGCTGGTTTACAAGCCCAATGTGTGCTTTGCTACTGTTCCACAAACCTGTCAAATTGCAGATATACAAATGCTGATGCCACAATCGTATATTTGATCTAATTTTATTGATTTCCAAAGGAATGACACATGTATGAGGTTAGGGTTGTTTACAGAAAGACGGGGCTTCTGTTTGGAAGTATTGCTAATGTGAAACTTTGAAAACTGCTTCGAAGCGGTTGGAAAGGCTTTATGTCAGTGCACATTGTCTGGAAGGGGCATGTAGAACCCGGCAAAAATGCGCTTGGGAGTTTGGAATATTTTTCAATAACTTCGCACTTGAAATTAACTCCTACATATTTGAATTTGGTATAGAAGGCTCAACTTTACAAGTTAACATTGGAAAGAGTTGACCTTTCCTAATATATCTGTGCATATATATATATAATATACTATATACTATAATGTATGTTAGAATGGGGAGGAGGGAGAAATGGAGGGAAGGAGAGAGAGACAGAGAGAGAGAGAGAGAGAGAGAGAGAGAGAGAGAGAGAGAGAGAGAAAGTGTGTGTGTGTGTGTGTGTGTAAGTAAGTAAGTCAGAGGCCAACTTTTGGGAGTGGTTTTCTCCTTCCAACAAGCGGCTCCTCAGATCCTTGGGTGTGGTGGTCAGCATCTTCATCCACTAAGCCAGCTCACTAGCCCCTTCTGATTGTTTAGGATTACAAAGTAATTTAATTCCGTAAATAGTGTTTCTTATTATTGTGCTTATAAAAATAACACCAGTATGTTTGTGGTTTTAATTTTTTTTTTTTTTAAAGATTTACTTCTTGAAAGTGGTTACCAAAAGAAGCCACAAGTTGAGTTTGGTCCATATTTTCATAAAGATTTTAGGATTTCAGTAGAACTAAGGGGACACAGTCATATGCGGTCATGTTATAATTGTTTTTGTCTCACATTTTTTTTTCTTTTACTGTTATCTTGTTTCAACTACAGACATGTAAGATATTGCAAATAGAATATCCCAAAGCTTATTGTTTAATTTAGGGCGTATGTTTTATGATTATTTTTTGCTTTAATTTTAAGAGCATGTGTTGTAGAATCGTTTTGTCTTCAAGGATTTGAAGGAATATAATTGAAGTTTTTGTAAGATGACCTTCATCAAAGGAAGCAGTATGCAGGTGCGTCCAGGGCGTTAATGATGGGGAGAGGAGGCCCTTTGAACACGAGGGAGGCCGCAGGCCAGCGGGTTGATGCACTGGCTAATGCCAGCCTTTCTTGTCTGCTGATTAGTGGGGCTGGAAGCCGAGGTAAGGGTGAGAGGGGACAGGAGCTAACGCGACCCATGCCTGTGCATCTGAGTTTAGGCACTGACTCCTTGCTGCGTGGCCATTGGGGAAACCTGTGCTTCACAGCCACAGTACTTTCATTGTGAGTTATACCTTAGGGTTCTTAGCCTCTAAAAATGTCTAGAATTCAGGTTAACCTGCAGACGTTTGCACACAAGGGCAGGAATGCTGAGTCCTAAGATGGACTTTTGTGGCTTTTTGGGTCAGAATGTTATGTGAGTCTATAACCAGAAATATCACATTCAGATTACAGAATAAAGCCAAAGCTTAATGGCAGGCTCCTTTAATCACTGCACTGGGGAGGCAGAGGCAGGTGCAGGCAGTCTCTGGCTTTGAGGCTGGCCTGGTCTACACGGTGAGTTCCAGGACTATATAGTAGAAAGACTGTCTCAAAAAGCCAAAATGATAGAAGTAAAGAATTAGAAAAGAAGCCTTAAAATTGGAATTTAGACCAGACATTTTCAGCATCTTTTGGCTTATTTAGAATTACCCGGGAACAACTAAAAAATACGAATGCTCGGAGAATTTGGTAGAGTTTGGCTCATGTGTGGTTTGCTTTGGTTCCCCAGGTGACCCTAATGTGTAGCGGGAATGCAGCATCTTTCGTTGCTGTAGAGATTAGAGACTTGGTCTCAGGTCCCAGGCAGTACAAGGCTAAGTAGCAGCTACCGTGTACAAGTCTCTGTGCCTTATCACACTGCCTTCTAGAAATCAGTCGTAAAACCTTTTAGCTTTCCTGAGAAGCGCACTCACCTCCCCCTGCCCACCTCCACCCCACCCCCACCCTCAGCCTACAAACACTGGCAGTCACTTAGGCATCAGGAGGACACACAGGAGGGGGAGGTCAAGCAAAGGGGTCATGTTTGGGTAGCTGCAGATTATGTCATCCGACTGTGTGGTTGCTTAGGAAGCCTGAAGTAGCACAGCCGGCAAAAGATAGCATTTTAACAAAAGAGGAAGCCCTTGCTCAGGGCATGCAGTGCTGGGGGTGTGTGTGTGGGGGGTGTTGTGTGTGTGATGGCTATCTTGAAGGTCCCTTACCTCAGGCATTAGAGTGGTGTGAACAACCAGATGTGGTGGTGGTGGGGGTTCCTTTATTCAGATTAAGTTTACTTGGCGTGCACTGTAGTTAATGTAGCATGGGCTCTGTCTGTTTGGGAGGCTCCAGTGACTCCAGGGTTTACCTGGAAGCCCTGTTTATCATTTACTCTGTGTTACAGAGCCCCACACTCACTCACTCCTCATGGGTTGGGGCAGGATGTGCAACAGCCATGGGTTTCTGTGGGGTGCCTACTGTGTGAAGACATCTGCTGCAGCAGAGGGTGAGTCTTCCAAGTCTGAGCCTTTTATAGGAAAGTAGACCTTGATTGCTGCAAGGTAAAAAGAAAAGAGAGTTGAGCAGCCCATGGTACTTCCTGGAAGGAACCCTGGGGAGACTTCAATATACTGTGTTAAGAAAATGTTATTTTAAAGGCAACTTGTTTGCAAATTTCATTTTAAATTTCAGAATGACGCAGCTGTAATCCCACATTGGTTTGCACTTTGATCTTTGTTCCCTTCCAACACCAGAAAGGCCAGTTACAGTTGTGTGTGAAGAATCTGTCTTCTGCCTGGCCTTCATTGTTTCGTAATTTCCTCCCGCAGCCTGTCTTTGTCAGTGATTCTCAGTAACACACTTCCTCTTTCTCCTGTCCCACTGCCTGCACTGTGGACTGCTTTCCTCTTTTGCAAAGCTGTGTCATTGACCTATGAAGTGAAGAAATTGGACCTTTTAGACTTTGATCTTTGAACCCCATGTAACAGAAAGACTCTTCAGAACGAAGTTAAGTGTGTGTTTTCATGTGTTTATCTCCTCAGAAAACGAAACTATAACATGCTTATTTTTAGACTTCAGGAGGGTTCTATTTTAAGGAAAGGATACCATAGAACATGTTGAAGATAAACTTTTTAGTGTTCTGCTTTTGATTCATATATAAACATACCAGATAGTTTATCTGAATGATAATGGAAAAGGCCTTGTCTACTAAAAAGAGTCTTTTACTTGGACTGGAAAAAAACTTAGTAGACCTTCACCCAAACTTGATGATAATACAGAGATAAGCCTAGTAGGTCCTTGATAAGAGTTCACCTCTTATCCTGCTGTTGTCTCAGAGTTCGGATTTCTAGGGCTGGAGAGAAAGTGGAATTTATTTTGTTGTAATATCTTTCTTTGGGAGACAAATTTGATCCTCTTCTTGACTAATTGATTTCTTTTATATGTCACACATTGAGGACTCAAGACCAATTTGCCTATGGGTGCTATAGAAAGAATTGAGGAGCAGACATACAAAGTGTCTTGATACCCACTGACGTTCCTGCGTGGTCGGAAGTGAATTGAAGGCGGTACAGTGAAAATCCTCTGCATCCACTTCCATCAGCTCCTGTGTTGCTTAAAAGCACACTGTACACGGGGTATTCTGCTCAGCTCCAGGGATACGATGGTAGTATATGTCAGAAAATTCTAGTTCACTGGAGTTTAAATTCCAGAAGGCAGAGAGACAGGCTGCTAACAGGAAAGCCGTTTTGTGAATGTGTTCTTATTGTTCACCCTTGGCATCTTGTACGTGTGTCTTTCTGTTTTCCTCAGTGCCTCACCTCTGCTGAGAGGCTATTGCAGATGGCAAACTCAAACTTGGCATTGTTCTTGGGCTAGAGCTGTCCTTTGGCTGTCTGCAGATCATGCTGAGCTCGCTAGACAGACAGAAGGACTCCGTGGCGTGAGGCCTAGATTTCCCAGAGTCCACCTGCATCCTTGCACGGATGTGAGCTCTTCAGTTCTGTTGATGAGGCCTGGTTCAGGGAGGCCAGTCGTCTGGGGGTGTGGAACTGGATAGAGCTGACTCATCTGCACTGCCTTTCACTTAAACTCATAACGAAAAGGGGGTCACACGAGGTCTGTTTCATTTCTTTCTGAAGTACCAGGCCAGGAACACGAGTGACCCGGGTCAGGGTTTCACAGCTTACTGGGGTGTGGTTAAAGTGTGCTCACAGGAGTGCATGGCACCACTGCTGTGGAGAGTGCTGCTAGCCTCCGTGGTTTCCCAGCTGCTTCTGTCAGCGCAGTTTGCTTCCAGTTCTGCAAGCTCCTGCTTCATTTGCTCTCTTTGGCTCCTCCCCTCTCCTCCAAGCTGATTCTCATAGGAGTGGCTTCCCCCACCCCCACCCCCACCCCACAACTCCACTGGAAACTCTGAGCTCACCTTGATGAAGAAGTCCCCTCAGACTACATTGCCCAGCTCCCCCCTTCCCCCGCCCCCCAGTTTCTTTATATCTTCCCGTGACTCTCAGATACTCAGTGTTAGACAATGAGGATCTCCTCTGATACTTGGAGAATTCACTGTGTCCTCAGCCCACGAGGGTGGCTGCCTTCTGAGATTCTTGTTGGGGAAAGTTGAGATGGCGACTCAGGATTTTGAGCTGGTGGGGTGTCCTGGATACTTGCAGGTGTGAGGGTGCCCACAGCCTCAGGCCTCCTGGCTCTGTGTGACATGATGGGTGTGAAGGCGGAGTTTCTTGGGGTGTTGGCTTCTTACTATGAAAGTCCCTGAAAAGTACAGTTTACACCAGAAATGGGAGGAGGTGTGCTGGGTGGCATTTCATTATGGGAGAGGAAATCAGGTCTTCAGCATCAGCAGCCTCTGTCGGAGGGGCAATAACTGAAAGTTTCTTCCCTCTCTCAGAAGAGCAAACCTGGTCAGGGAGTGAGCTTGTTTGTAATTTTCTGTATTGGAGGACATAAGCCTTGGGTGCATAGAAAGCTGTATTTCTACCTCCTGGGAAATATGTCACCTGTGAAAGCAGGGGAGCTAGTAGTCTATCCTTATGGCCAGGCATTGCAGGGCCAGCCTGTAGCTTTTCTGGGTTGCGAGTTTTCTCAATAGGTGAATAGGCAAGAGACAGATAGAAGACCTAAATTGTGATTCCCTCTCTGCCAGAGTCATGTCTCAGACCACTTTCACGTGTCACACACACACACACTCTCACACATACACATACACATACACATACACACACATGCCCCTCCCCAGGAGAACCAAGCAGAATCGTCAGCCTGTGAGGGCTGCACTGAACTGGCCTGGTGGGGAACAGGTCTGGAGGATGGCGCAGCCTAGGCTGGTTTAGAGAACAATGGCTGGTTTGCCCCTCTGATCTTGAGAGCTCTTCTTTTTTTCCTCCTCAGTGCCCAGTGACGATTGTGAGAGATTGCACAGTGAAACAGATACATGTCTCTGGTTGGCCATGGTCCTTCCAGCAGCTGTGCAGTGCTTGGCCCAAGGTGACAAGGCCGGGTTATTTGGGGGATCTGGTCTGGGGGATCCTAGCACTCAATACCAGATGTACTTTGCTCTTGCAGTGAGGAGAGGAGCACGGGGGAGGAAGGGACAGGCAGGCCCTGCTCCCAGACCAACAGCATAGGCATGCTTCTCCCCTGTGAGCCTGTGACAGTCCATGGGATGGTGCTTGGCAGTTCCCAGTGCTTGCTTTGAAGTGTTTTGTTCACTTTTTTGAAGGCCTGTGCATAGGGAGAGTCTATATTATATTTCTGTTTTCCGCCTATATATCTCTTAAAATGGTAATTGAGCTTCTGAAGCCATTGCAAACCTACTTTAAATTCAGAGCCAGCAGAGGGAGTCCACAGGTCTCTAAGCTGATTCGAGTATATCCTCCAGAAAGCTAAGATGTCTTGACTTGATGCAAAAAATTCTGCTATGTGCTTCCATGACTAAATGTCATCTTTTAAAGGTAATTTGAAGTGGAGAGTAGATACTTAAAAGTAACTTTGTTAAAGAAAATCTTAGTTTCCTAAGATCCATGCTCTTGTCCTGTCTAAAATAGTTAAGCGGGAATTTACTTAGTTTCCTAAGTGTCTCACTTTGTGTCCCAGGCTGTCCTTGAACTCACCTACATGTCTGTCTGCTTCTCGCCAAGGATATGATTTTAACTAAAAGTAACTCCCCCCCGCCTTTTGTTCTTTTACATATCCTGATGTTTGTGGGAATAGTTATTTATGTGTAGTACAGATCTCTGGGGAAGTGGTCAGCTGGTCACATGCTTCCCACTCAGGCAGGAGGACCGGAATCTGATGCCCAGAATCCATGGAAGGCTAGCTTGGTAGTCTAGAGGGATGGCATGGCGCTTGCTCTCAAGCTTGAGGATCTGACTTCAGATCCCAGGAAAAGGCCAAAACGTGGTTGCCTGTGTCCATAGAATTGTTAGGAAGAAACAGGATTCCAAGAGCTCCCTGGCCAGCTTAGCGACAAACAGTAAGTTTCTAGTTCAGTGACAGGACAGACCCTGCCTTCAGGCAGTGAGAGCCACAGAAGACAGCTGACCCCTTCCATTGCCCACTGGTGTGTGGTGCACACTGGTGTGTGGAGTTTTTGTCTGTTTCTTTGGTTTTTGTTTTGTGTTCTTATGTTTAGTTAATCCTATAAGGTAAGTAAATCCAAGGACAGGTGGTAGTTAACATCAGTGAAAGGGACTTACTTGGGATTCACACCTAGTCTGACTTGGAGCTCTTGTGCTTTCTGGTTTGCTCTTCTTCCTCCCAGAGTGTGGGTGGGATGTAGTAGTTTAAAAGTTAAACAGTGGCCACTTAGGAGGTTTCTGCATGTTCTTGGCTACGTTTTCTACATAGGTCACCAATGATGCTCACATTGATTCTTCAAAGGATTCTTGACCACGGATCTTTGGAACTGTGCTGACAGCAGCAAATGTCTCTCTGACCTGATGTCTTAGTTACTTTTCTGTTGCTGTGAAGAGACACCATGACCAAAGTGGCCTTTAGTGGGGGCTCACAGAGGGTGAGTCCACAGGCAACATGGCAGGGCATATGGCACCATGCAGGCACGAATCTTGCTGGAGAGCTTGTATCTCAAGACAACTACAAGGCCAAGAGAGAATTAACTGGCAATGGTGTGGACTTTTGAAGCCTCAAAGCCACCCCAGTGACACCGCTAGCAAGGCCACACCTCCAACTCCTTCCCAAACAGTTCCACCAACCAGGAAGCAAGTGTTTAAATATATATGAACTGATTAGAGTTCTTCTCATCCAAACCACCTCAGCTGGTGAGGAGAGGGGGATGGGCCATAATTTAACCCCTTTGCCTGGATATTTTCATGGACTGAAAACTTGAAGGAACCTGTACATGCCTGCTCCTTTAGTGGGAGGAGAAGGAGGCCTGAGACATGGGTTTTAAACCTGCAGATTTAGCAGTTCTGCCTTATGGTTTACTATGGATCACACAGAGACCGTGCTGCTCGGAAACCGAGTGACACCTGAGTGTAGAAATTCTCTGGGCTGGGCTCTCTGATGGACTTCTGCCTCCAGACAACAAGCACGTCTGTGCTTTTGCAGCAGGTATACAGATGACAATGGACCTAAGAAAAAGTAGGTTTCGGGGGGGGGGGGGGGGGGAAACATTTACAAGTTCCTGGCAGAAGTTTGGCTGCCAAATCAGTTTTCATAATTAAAGGCATTAAAAATATTTTTCTGAGGTGGTTGACTCTATGCAGTGCAGTGTTATTAGTGGGTTTAGAAGGCTGCCAAGACAGAGACAGGGATGTTGCATAATGCCCATTGCCAGCCAGGCTAGTGTTTATCTCTCCTGAAGAACCCGCTGCTTTTTTCTTCAAGGTGGTATGTATGGGTGAGAGGTCCCAAGTTCTAGTTTCAGTTGGCCGTAGGACTGTATTAGCCATGTGCTGTTTGAAATCGAATGGGAAGTAAGAAGCTAAGCACCACATGTCATTCTGAACATGTTGGAGAAAACTTGTAGTGGAGATAGGTGAGACAGGTCTGAGGGTTTCCAGTTGATAGGCTGAACCCCTTTGATAAGTGTGAGTGTACAGGTTGGTTCTGCCTGATAACTTGAGTGGCCAGCATGGAGAGAGGGTGGGGTGAAGGGCGGAGGGCAGTTGAGACATCAGGTGGCAGTGCCCATGGTAGCCTTTTAAAAGAGGGTACAATTCTGGGTATAAACCTGATATTTACATAAAATTACATTCGTTAGAACTTGAGAGTCTCCTTGGAAACTGGGGTTGGGATCAAATGGAGGCTGGGGTCTGTCAGCTAGAGTACTTTCCTAGCAGACCAAAAGAAACCAAACAACACCCATAGTGAAGGTATTAATTTAGGCCACTCAAATCTCAGAACTGCTTTTGTCCCTGAAGTAGTTATATTACATTTAAAACTGATACTCTTTCTTAGGAATTATGCAGGTGCTTGCCTTCACTCTGTGTTTCACAGCAAGCTTGCACAGAATGATATTTAAAGCCTCCCGCTTGCCACCATCTCTTGACTTTTCATTTTAATTTTCCTTAATAGTAGTTTATTTAATACCCAGTTATGTTAATTTTCTTTCTTGTTGTAAGAGTTTTTTAAAGCAAAACACTTTGTTCTGGAAGTCTCCATTTGAACTGTTTGGTTTGTGCCTGTGCGTGCATGTATGTGTAAGTGGAACTGTGAGATAGAATCTGACTAACTAGTTCATCTGGCCTGGAGTGAGGCCCTGCTCCCTTGGCCGCCTCTGTGCTGAGATTAGAGGCTTGTACCACCATTCCAGCTGCTGTTTGAACTCTTCATTCCAATAAACTCTTTGGACACATGCATTCACACCGTGAAAACTCCCTAGCCCAAAGGTCACCTTTGCCATCGTCTTTTAGCATTCATAGCTTTAACTAGTCTTATAACTTTAACTAGTCTCACAACTAACTAGTCTCACAACTTTAGTCTCATAACTTTAGTCTTATAACTTTAGTCATGGTGGCTCCAAGCCACCGTCCATTCCCAAGCTAAGAGTTTGTTTACTCTCTCAACTTTCATACTTTTCCACTGGATTCTGGTTTTTGTTGTCTTGTTGGTTTTTGTTGTTTTCTCTCCGTTTCCCCGAGTAGTTAGTTCCTTTGGTAACTTGAGCTGTCTCCTCGGTACTGGTTCTTCTGTGTAGCTCCACCAACAGCATTAGTTCACTGTTTATCATCAGTGTATACACTGTACAGGTAAATGCTAGCCCATAGGCTAACACAGATTGAAGCAAGTCATTTTTAAGTAAAATTCGACTAGATTTCTTTAGGAAAAATAAGGAAAAAAAATTAGATTAGCAGCAGTGTTTATGTAATCTGAGAAGCAGGCCCGGAACTGGCCGCTGACGGTTTGAGAGCAGTTAGCAGGTACTGTTGGTGTGGCTTTAGCTCACTCGGGCTCTTAAACTCCAGTAGATAACCTCCTGGGTGAGCTGGTATTCTGTTTCTTGAAATTAGTGTCCTAGATCAAGCCTTCTATCTCCAACCCCATCAATAGAGATGCGTTTACAGCCTCTGTCTGAACAGGTGCGTGTCCTCTGCTGAACTGAATTATCTCAATCAGTCCTGGGGAGTCTTCCCTTTCCAAGAATGATCTTTATTTCAGATGGAAAGGCTCCGTGATTTTGGCTGTATTTTAGGCTTTATGACACATGGTTATTAAGGTAATATTTGGCCCCGGACAAGGGTTAGTAGGTGTTCTTTGACAGGTGGGGAGAGGTTTATTCCAATAATCTCATAAAACCAGATCCTGCTTCCAGTTAAGGGACACAGTTATGAATTCAAAAATTTGTATAGGTTTCTTTAGAGAAAAAAAAAAAATCAGGCACATTATTTGTGTAACCTGGAGAAGCAAGCCTGAGTGACCCACCAGTGTAAGTGGCCTGGGGCCGATGGTGGAGCAGCCTGCAGCAGATGTGGTCCTGTGCTGGCTCAGTTGTACCCATCCCAAGTCAGTGAGGCTCTATGTGTTGAATACCTTGTGTTAGCAGATATTGGCTACTCAATACCAATATGGTACTCAGTACCGTTAGCTACTCACATAGGTTAAAAATGATTACCAAGTGAATTTCTTAAATAAAATATTGCAATTCTCATTTGAAGATTTAAAGATCTCATTTAAAGATACCTTTATTCTATAACCAAATTTCAATTGATCAACCTGTTTTAGCTTTTCATGCAGTAAAAATATGCCTAGGATTTTGTTTGTTATTGATCTTGGTTTTTGGAGACAGGGTCTAACTCTGTATTGGGCTGGTCTTGAAATTGCTGGAAATCCTCCTGTCTCAGCTTTCCGAGTGCTGGAAATCAGGCATGACTATACCTGGGGCATTCTCTGTGGGCTTCCAGGAGCTGCTGTATGGCCCCTAAAGTCTTTGCTCTACCCACTGACCTGGTGTCTTGTTCTTGGGGTCAGGTTATTTTCTGCTCATAGATCTGCCTCCAGTAGGATCATGGAGCTGACAGAAGATGTTTGCTTGTCTGTTATCTCCAGTGCATCTTTACTGCTCAAGAAGAAAAAAAATGTTCTTTTTATTGTTGCACCATGTAGTTTGACAGCTTTGGAAAATCCAGTTTCTCAGAGCATTGCTGGATGATCATTTGAACTACCAAATGTTTCCAGAGTTTTAAAATCTATCTTCCTCCCTCCAGCCCCCCCTTAAGAAACAGAAATCACTTTATTTTGCTGAGGGAGAAATTTTATTGTTCTAGCACATGGTTTCAAGGTTTGAACCTTTAGATAATTTGCAAAAAGTTCAAGCTCCTTTGTCTCTAGTTTGTGACTATTAGCTCTCTGGGGAAAAGTACACCTTGTTATAAAAGGGTTTCCTGATAGGCCCTTGGACTGCTACCAAGCCTTTGGCAAATGAGGCACACTCTAACTGTGTTTTAGAATCATCCGGAGAGCCTTAAAATGCCAATGCCCACATTCTACTTAAGACAGGGTGGGGTCCCCAAGTGTGGGCTCAGTAGCCATATTTTTTTTTTTAGCTTCTCAAATGGCTATAATATGTAGCCATGGTTGAGAACCATGGAACTTAGAGAAGAGAGAGATGTTGTCTGAGGAAGTAATTAACTATTTGGGTAATGACTTTTGGATGCCTTTACACTCCTTCTCTGTGGGGAAGATTACAAGGCAGAGAGTTGTCTCCCCTGTTGTGCCCCTGACTCCCCCACCCCAGCTCTGAATGAAAAGAATGTGGTTGCGTTGGAGCTAAGGCACTTGAAAGAGAGCATCATTCCTTAACAAGCTACATTTAGTAAGTCTTGTCTTTCTTTTGTATAATTGTAAGTGGTTTATTTAAAGTCCCCGCCTCCCACTTCTTTTTCCTTGTCTCTATTGGACCCTACTTAACTTTGTTTGAAGTCTGTAGGACTTGTAAGAAGAGGACTGTACTGTTAGGAAACATTGTATAAGACTGAAAACTGAGACACATTAACTTGTTTCTTTGAGAGCCTACTGTTGTGTATACTGTGTCCACCCCACTCTGTCCCTGAGCTGCTACTGACTGTCATAGTGTGGTTTTCAGACCAACCATGCTGACATCACCATAGGCACATGTTTGGACTTCAAATCCTCAGACCCATCCCAGACATGCTAAGTCAGACATTCTGGACAGCTGTAGGTTTCAGCAAGCTCTCTGACGATATTGCTGCAAGCTGAGTGTTTCAGAACTGGGCTTTAAAAGACATTATTATAAATTTTTAAGATTTACTTATGAGCTTTACTGCATGCCTGTATGTGTATGTACCATGTGCCAGGAGAGTGCCAGGTACCCTGCACCTAGAGCTATTAGATGGTTATGAGCTGCCATGTGGGTTCTGGGAATTGAACTAGGTCCTCTGGAGGAGCAGCCAGCTTTGTTAACTGCTGAACCATTTCTTCAACCCCAGAAACAGTCTTCTAAAGTTATTTGCTAAGTGTGTGGAATTCTTGTGATGATTTAAAAAGTCAGAATCATAACTCTTATGCCACCTTGGTTTCTGGATCCTGACATAGGGAAAAATGACACAGACATCTTGTGATGGGGTCTGTTGAATGTAGCAAAGCCCGTGTCCCTCCTTGAGGATTGTAGACCAGTCTCTCTCTCCCTATAGCTTTCTGCAAAAAGGCAGGGGCAATCTCCTTCCAAGCCAACAGACGGGAACAAAAGCCCCTAGTCAGTTGTATAAAGAAAACCAGTGTTCATCCTGAGATATATAATGTTTTCAAAGGCCTTGTATTTCCATGAGATTCTGGTTGTTTAATGATCTTCCTGTTTTGTTTTTGTTTCTTTCTTTTTTTTTTTTTTTCCTTTGCCTTTGGGGAACATCCCCAGTCTCAAGACCAGCGTGAAGCCGGGGAGTAGCCTCTGACTCATCCCCAGACAGACTCGAGATGTGTGGGAGAAAGATAAGATTAAAATGTGCTGGGTGTAATCAGGGAGAGAGGGGCAGCTCTGGCACTGAAGACAGGAGTAAGCAGGTGGCATCTGTCTTGGCTCACTATCCTAAATGGTGCTGGCCTACTTCACCCCAAGGTGAAGCCAGGGGTGGATGGAATTATTGCTGCTTGCCAGTTTCATTGCATTTGTAGTCCATTAAGCAGCATCTCGTCATCAGCCATGTCAGGACCCAGCTGGGCTGAGTAGTGAGAGCAGTGGGCTGGCCAGGACCTCTTAGCTGCCTGCTTCAGACTATTACATGGCATTCATAAACAGTCATATTTGCTACATTGTGGGGGAACTACCCATATTAGTTTAGACTATAAGCCTTATTTTAGTAGCATACCAGGTTGTAGTTCTGAGGATGTGGCTTGAATCCTGAGCTCCCAGAGGACTTTGTGCTGGGCTTTCTAAGGGGGTGGGAAGGGCTGGAAGATCAGTCTTCTTCATCAAGGTTCTTGAGAGGGTCAAGAAGATAGCTTGAAGTGTTGGGCACCATCAGAAGGGACAGGCAACAGCAAATTTTTTTTTTTTTTTTTTTTTTTTTTTTAGTCTGAGGACAGAATTTAGGAGTCTTTAGTAGTATGATAGGAATATTGCTGGCAACAGTTACACCTGAACTCTAGGAGAGTCATAGGGACCTGGAAAGATGAGAAGTGAATTGGATGCAGCTGATGAGAACTTGAGTTGTTTCCTTCCAAAGCCATTGCTGCTCTCAGATGAAATGTGTAAACATGGCTTCCATTTGGTTTCTAAAAACACAGGCCTCTGTTGGCATGTTTTGAGAACAAGAAAGCAGTATGTTTTGAAAGGTTCTGGCACCAAGGATTCGTTTGCTGTGGAATTAGGTTCCTTCAAAAATACCCAGGCTCATAGACTGCCTGCCTAGCAGCAGTGTAGAACGGTCGCCTCTATCCCAGCATCCCAGTGGGACCCTGAGACCCTGAACTTACCTGCAGGTAGATGGCAGTGAATGAAATTATGTCCACATTCCTTTTTGTCAGTGGCCTCAGTGGAAGGTCCTCAAATCCCTGTGTCTACAGGTTTTAGAGAGTCGTAGGTGAGAGCTTTTTTCTCCTACTGAAAGGGAGAGGGGTGTAACACCATTATAAACCTTAGTTCTGAGTTGTGAATGCGTGTGAGTGTGCAGTCAGTGTGAGTGCAGTCAGTGAGTGGGTGTGAAGTCAGTGAGTGTGTGTGCAGTCAGTGTGAGTGTAGTCAGTGAGTGTGTGTGCAGTCAGTGAGAAGGTGTGAGTGTGCAGTCAGTGAGCAGGTGTGAGTGTGCAGTCAAAGCCTTTTGGTTTATCCATCATCTCCACGACTGAAACTGTTACGGAACACTTTGTAGTGTGCCTGCGGAGTTTAGCTGTCCTTCCAGACCAGGCGTGAGGAATGGTAGGGAAGTGAGCAAGAGACAGTTGGAGATAGGATACCAGCACTGTCTTTTCTTCTTTGACAGAACTCCAAAGTCAGTAATTCATCTAAGCCTCAGATTTTCATTTTTAACTTGATCTGACGATAACTGCCTGAGATCAGTGGGTGATCTTTTCTAATATAATTCTTAATCTGGTTCAGAAGAGAGGGAGGGAGTTTGTGCGATTTGCTGGGATGGAGACAAATGTTCTCACTCTGCTCATCACTCGCAGAGGTCTGGAGTGTTTGGGTATAGACAAGTGTCCACATGGAACACAAAAGCCTTCTCAGACTTGTAATTTGGTGATAGGAGGTTGATTATTCTTAGGAGTGGCACTCTCCGATGTGGCCATTTTCCTCGAGGCTGCAGTGCAAATGTCATGATGTAAGAAGAGTGGCCTGCTCGCCTTTGCAGGTTTGGAAATGGGATGCAGAGATACTTTTACTCCAGATTGCATCAAAACTTTGGGTGACCTCTTCCACTTTCCTTCCTCTCCATTCATTTCTCTGTCTCCTCCTCTTTGCCTTTCCCCTGCTCCCCCCCCCCCCCCCCCGCCTCCATGCCCACCTGTAGGAGAGGCCAGTGTACCATATTTTAGTGACTAGACACACAGTACAAAAGGCATTGAGACATTTAGAGTCCTTAGATCTAGCCACAGTAAACCCTGTTGAACGATGGGGGGGGGGGGGAAGGCCAAGGTCACCACACTGCACACAAGTCTAGGGACATGGAAGATGACCCAGTACAAATTCTGTGGCAGAGGCCGAAGGGATGTTGTGTGACTTTAACAAATTATGAGGGGATTGCTAATATTGGGGGTGTAGGAGTTGAATAGTTACACACTTTTCCCCAAGAACATTATCAGACTGTGTGTGGACTCAGTGCTGATATTGATGGCTCCATTTGTAATTAAAGTGCAGGTTGGACTTTCAGCCTCAGTGTGGCATCATGGAGCCTAGGGGGTGTGACCCACTGCACCGCTCCCAGACTGGCAGAAGAGGAAGCTAAGTTGTGTTGTGGTTTGGAATAAATAATAATTGTAAGGTCTTATTTCAGAATTCTTTCAAGGAGTTCAGAGTTATGAGTCATTTCTTTTTTGTCAAAATGAGAGAAAGAAGGTCGTACAAAGAGAATCTTTCTACAAACTAGATCTCACAAAGTCCTTGGTGCTTTTTAGCAGATGTTGAAATAAGAGGAAGGAACTGGGGAACTGTTTGCTCCGTCTTTCCCCTCTTCCTATCCTCCTTGGGATAGGAGCTTCAGCTTGCTGCCAACACTTTGTTAAAAGAACATGCTTGGCATTTAACAATTATATGGGGGCAAAGAAAATTTGCAAGTCCTTTTTCTAATGCTGTCAGGAGAAAGGAGAAATCAGCCTTTTCCCTGTTGGGTAAGCAACAAGGGGAGCAGGCGCCTCCTTTCCACCCATAACTCATGGTGGCATCTTCTGAAGATGGTCCTGGGTGTCTTCTTTCCTGAGGGGAGCAGCCCCACAGCTTGAGTGCCTGCTGGGAAAGGTGAAGGCTGCACCAGGCAGTCAGGTTTAATAGGAGCTCCCGCCTGCAGAGCCTTGTATCTAGTTAACAGGAACTCAGAACCATCTTCTTTGTCAGCCACAGACTAGTAATATTTTTAGAAGTGGTTGGATTTTTTAAAATAAAAATTATGTGCTGCTTGTATGTAAAACAGGGACGTCCTAAATATGTAAGACAGAATAAACAGCCATTTGTGGAGTAAGGCCTCCATCCCGCTTAGGTTAGCTTCATCCTGTTGTGTTGTTGTGGAAGTGAGTTAGCAGTGGGTTTGTTAGTTTTTTTGAGGACGTAGTTTTAGGGCAGATTTGGTGTTTTGCTTTCTTCTGATACCTGTACAAGGAAGGGAAGCCCAACCTGACCCGGAAAGGTGCGGCATTTGGCTGTCCTGTCTTTCAGCTGGCTATCCAGGGCCAGGGTTAGATGTGACAGCTCAGACCATTCCCCTGACTCTCAGGGCACACACTTGTGTTCCTGACATTCCCATTCTTCTCAAGTGACCCCAGTTTCCAGGAGGTCTGTCCTGAGAAGCAAATGATGCTAAATTCATGATGAAAACCCCGAGCTGTGACATGGTGCCATCAGCTTACCCTCCCAACCTTCATTAGGAAATCCAAGTCCAGAGATGTGAAGACCTTACTTGTAGCCACACAGTGAGGCTGCTCTCAACTCTTAACAATCAGGTGGGCACCAACATTTTTATTTATTTATTTGAGACAGTTCTTCACCACATGCCATGGTCTTGCGACAGCCTGCCTGTCTCATGAAGATGTGTAACATCTGTCAGGACACCATTCTCACTGAAGACACCACCACCCTGTATCCTAGAAGAACAAGACTATTTTACTGTGCCCAGTGTGGAGGCATTGCATAAGATGTGCCCCAGGGAGGCTTTGTCCTGGTGGCCCAAGTGCTAGGCGTCAGACCTGTTAGACCCTCAGGATTCCTTGCCTGGTGTTAGTATGGTCAGGATGCTGACTGAAAGCATTCCTGAGTAAGACGTTGGCAAGAGTACCTGTTTCGGAGTGTGTGGGCACAGTGACTTGGATTTAATGTCTGCTCTGCCACAGAGGAGGTCTTCAGTTCCTTCAGTCTCACTTCCGGGCAGCCTAGAGCGTAAATATTTGGGGGAAACTTGGTTATCTTTGGGAATTTGGTCTCCCAGCAATGATTTTCTATAACTCTTGAAGCCTGATAGATACTGCTGAGCTCTCTCGTTAGACATTGGAGCAGTTGGACTTTTTCTGAACTGAGAGATCTCTTTTGCTTGGCCCTGCGAGCCTCAGCGCCACTCTGGACACTTGATGTCAGCAGGCATTTCGGCCTTGACGGTGGTTTGCTTGTGGCAAACAAGATGCCTAATGAATTAAATCTATGGATGCTTGAAAGGCACAGTGACAGTACATCAGATCGTGCGGGTTTAACGCCTGTGAAGAGCTTTGTCAGTCACAGACGCTGAATGTTCTGGTCCCTCGGTAGTGGCTGGTGCATTGCCAATGATTTCTGTAGCCTGACTCAGGTCAAAACCTAAAGCCAAGGGAAAGTATCCATGTTCAGGGTTCTCATGAGTTGTGAGGAGTTGGCATCTGTCTGCTTATTTCCACTAACATGCAGCAAGATGTGGAATGTCCACCTCAGAAAGCTGTGCGGAGGGCTGGTGAGATGGCTCAGTGGTTAAGAGCACTGGCTGCTCTTCCGGAGGTCATGAGTTCAAATCCCTGCAACCACATGGTGGCTCACAACCATCTGTAATGAGATCTGATGCCCTCTTATGGGGTGTCTGAAGACATCAACAGTGTACTTACATATAATAAATAAATAAATAAATAAATAAATATTGTTTAAAAAAAAAAAAAAGAAAGAAAGCTGTGCGGACTCAGAAACAGGCAATCCTTGTTTTTCCCTTCTAGAGATGGAGCCTCACTGTGTTGCCCAAACTGTCCTTAATGTCCTGTATCCAAGTGATGTTCACCTCAGCCTCCTGAGTAGCTGGGAGCCACTTCGTTCAGCTTTGCTATTTTATTATTTTATTTATTTATTTATTATATCCAGAGTTTCACTATGTACCCCTGGCTGGCATGGAACTCACTAAATGTAGTTAGCCTTAAACTCACAGAGATCTTCTGCCTGCCTTAGCTTCTCGAGTGCATTCTGACTAGTTCAGTCTGAATGGCCAGTCTGAACACACGGTGTTCCCTGGGAGATGGCTCTCACTCACTCTGGCTAGAAAGAAGGGCAGCCGAGTTTTGTTTCCACTGTGCGGTGCCTCATTGCCTTCGTTATTTTATGATTTCCAGCAACACAGTAGTGTTTTTCTTTTTTGATGAGAGTGTTACAGTAGTCAAAAACTTCTCTCAGAGCCTTCACAACGCCCAAAGAAAAGCAGTAGAGAACATTACCTGCTCGGTTTCTGGGGTACCGGGGCCTGGGTGTTGCCCTCCCCTCATTTTGGTTGTTATTTGTTTGTATAACCATGAACGAATACTGAGTCTGCTTTCTTAAATGAGCTAACCTGCTCATCTAACAGATGGTTGATGAGGTCAATCAAGGGCTGGAAGGTGTATTGCGAGCACCAGGCACTTTGTAGTATGTGGGGAATTTCACCTGTAGTCTTACTGTCTGAAAACTTGTATTCATCAGGATACAGAGCCAGTTTTGGGTGATCCTGAGTCCAGTGTATGTGTAGAATGGTTTAGGTTTCCATCTCGCTGGAACCTAAGAGGCTGTAGACTAGAAGAAGAAGACTGATAGCTGTCTGGAGAACCCTGGCCACCCGCAGAAGCCCTCTAACGGGAAGCAGAAGGTGCGGGTCTTGAAGCACGTTCCCTGTACAGAGTCCCTAAGCCAGACCCATTCAAAGTGAGAAGTTGGGTCCCTAATCTGTGTTGTGGTTCTTATTTGGCAGTTGTCTTTGCCAGAATATCCAAAACCCTGAAGAATCTTGGCTAGCTTACTGTCTCAGCTTTTGGAGAACATGTTTCCCGGTTAGGGTTTACATTCTGCTGAAAACCCTTGCAATCCAAAGCCTCTAAGGTCTCAAAATAACCTAGTGCAGGGGTTTCAGGCCACTTGACCTGTGCACGTGTGCACAGTGCTGTTGAGAGCCCAGGTGGCATGGGGTCATTGTTCCTCTTCTGCAAGAGACTGTCTGCACCCCTCTTGGCACTTGAGCAGAGAGAGGCTAGCTCCTTTCCCCGAGACAGCCAGGAGCCTCTCGAGGTGTGCCCTGTGCACTTCTCCATTCACAGATGTCTTTCTGCCTCCCATTAGAGGCTTAGAGGCTATTCAGGGCACATTAAGAAAAGCTATCATTATTATTCTGTTAGCCTGCAGCCTCTCTGGTTTTAGTCAGATGAAAATCCACTTTAAATACACATTGAACTCAGTATCATCTAAACTTCAGAGGCTTCTGCAGAGAGGGGATGTGTCTAGCCCTGCCTCAGTG